>NC_053491.1:230219882-230519882 GCF_905171775.1 Rana temporaria | reverse complement strand
TACATTGTTGCAAAGTATAATTTCTTCAGTGTTGTCACATGAAATAATATAATAAAATATTTACGAAAATGTGAGGAGTGTACTCACTTTTGTGAGATACTGTATACTTGCAAAAGTTTATAACAGATATGAAGGAATAACTTTTTTTTTTCTAAACTTTTTATTTATATGGCAAGAAAACAAACAAATGACAAACCCAGTGGTGATGAAATACCATTAAAAAAAAAAGCTTTATCTGTAAAAAAAATAATAAAAATGTAATTTGCGAACAGCGTTGCAGGACTTAGTAATTGTCATTTAAAGTGTGACAGCGCTGTGTTGAAAATTGGCCTGGGCAGGAAGGAGGTGAAAGTGTCTGGTACTGAATTGTTTAAATAAGATTGCTATGAACTTGCTTTACAGCCTTTGGCATGAATTCTTAAGGCAGAAGAAGGAATATGCTAATTCACCACTAGGGATGAGCTCCGCGATGAGATCTTTCGTCGAAAATCGAACAAAACAGGTCGTTCGCGCCAAATTCGAATGACACTAAACGTCCCATAATTCACTGGGGCGTTGAGCGCTGATGATTGGCCAAGCATGCTGTATGTCCCGCATGCTTGCCCAATCACAGCGCTCAAAAAACGAAGAGCCATAATTGGCCAAAGCCAGGGTGGCTTTGGCCAATTATGGCTCAGGGGGATTAGTACACGCCCCCCACTATAAAAGGCAGCCTGCACGGCTGCCTAGTGTAGTGTGTTGGCGGTTCTAGAGAAGATCAGTCAGTCAGACAGAGAGAGATAGAGAGATAGAGACACAGTGTCTTAACTAGATAGAAAGATAGATAGAAAGATAGATAGAGTAGGAAGTGTAGTCAGTATAGTTAAAAGTACAGTTTGTAGAGAATATATTCACATCCTTAGGCGTTGTCAATATATTTATAAACTGTACAGCTCAGCTAGTTTATCTATCAGGCAGGAGATTGTTCCACATGCAGCGCTCTAACGTGTTGTATTGCCTGCATTAGGGATTTACTTTAAATATAATTATTCTGTGTTATTTAACGTGTGCTAGTTAATTGCACACACAGACGCATTACCTGTTACTGCACGTGTGCAATTTATTTGCACAGAAGCGCAGTCGCTGTTAATGCAACTGGGCTATTGAATTGCACAGAAACGCAGTCGCTATTACTGCGTGCGTGCTGTTTAATAGCAACTAAAGGCAGTTGGTGTCACTGCGTGCGTGCTGTTAAATCGCATTTGACCGCAGTCGCTATTACTGCGTGCGTGCTGTTTAATAGCAACTAAAGGCAGTTGGTGTCACTGCGTGCGTGCTGTTAAATCGCATTTGACCGCAGTCGCTATTACTGCGTGCGTGCTGTTTAATAGCAACTAAAGGCAGTTGGTGTCACTGCGTGCGTGCTGTTAAATCGCATTTGACCGCAGTCGCTATTACTGCGTGCGTGCTGTTTAATAGCAACTAAAGGCAGTTGGTGTCACTGCGTGCGTGCTGTTAAATCGCATTTGACCGCAGTCGCTATTACTGCGTGCGTGCTGTTTAATAGCAACTAAAGGCAGTTGGTGTCACTGCGTGCGTGCTGTTAAATCGCATTTGACCGCAGTCGCTATTACTGCGTGCGTGCTGTTTAATAGCAACTAAAGGCAGTTGGTGTCACTGCGACTATTTTGTTACTTCACACTTGAGCCAAGTCGCTCTTACTGTGTGGTTGCTGTTTAATACCATCTGAACGCAGTCGGTGTGACAGCGACTATTTTGTTACTTTACACTTGAGCCAAGTCGCTCTTACTGTGTGGTTGCTGTTTAATACCATCTGAACGCAGTCGGTGTGACAGCGACTATTTTGTTACTTTACACTTGAGCCAAGTCGCTCTTACTGTGTGGTTGCTGTTTAATACCATCTGAACGCAGTTGGTGTGACAGCGACTATTTTGTTACTTTACACTTGAACCAAGTCGCTCTTACTGTGTGATTGCTGTTTAATACCATCTGAACGCAGTCGGTGTGACAGCGACTATTTTGTTACTTTACACTTGAGCCAAGTCGCTCTTACTGTGTGGTTGCTGTTTAATACCATCTGAACGCAGTTGGTGTGACAGCGACTATTTTGTTACTTTACACTTGAGCCAAGTCGCTCTTACTGTGTGGTTGCTGTTTAATACCATCTGAACGCAGTTGGTGTGACAGCGACTATTTTGTTACTTCACACTTGAGCCAAGTCGCTCTTACTGTGTGGTTGCTGTTTAATACCATCTGAAAGCAGTTGGTGTGACAGCGACTATTTTGTTACTTTACACTTGAACCAAGTCGCTCTTACTGTGTGATTGCTGTTTAATACCATCTGAACGCAGTCGGTGTGACAGCGACTATTTTGTTACTTTACACTTGAGCCAAGTCGCTCTTACTGTGTGGTTGCTGTTTAATACCATCTGAACGCAGTCGGTGTGACAGCGACTATTTTGTTACATAACACCTGAACGCATAACTATGGCTGGAAGGACAAAGAGAGGCAGAGAGTCACGAGGGCAAGCAGGCTCTGCATCTAGAGGTAACGCTGGTGATGGATGTGGTGCATCCTCTTCAGCACGTGGCCGTGGCCGCTCGTCCTTCTTTTCGGGAGCTGGCCGTGTTGAGCCTCAACATGCTGAGAAATTAGTTGAGTGGATGACCAAGCCGTCCTCATCCTCCTCATCCTCTCTCACACAGACTGATTATAGTTTGTCTGGCAAAGCAGCTGCCAAGGCGTCCTCTACCCTCTGCACAATGGGATCACACAATCCTTCCCTAGTCCCACCGTGTCCTCCTGAGGAGTCCCCCGAACTGTTTCAACACAGTGTTGGGTACATGCTAGCTGAAGATGCACAGCGTTTTGAAGACTCCGATGACGGAACACTGATAGAGGAAGGCATTGATGTGAGCCCAGGGAGAGGGGGTGGCCGAGAGGGACAACAATCTGGGAGTGATGTTCCCCCAGCTGGAGCATACTGCCAGGTTGTCGCCAGTGATGATGAGGAGGGAGGGGATGATGAGGTCATTGACTCTACCTGGGTGCCTGGTAGGAGAGAGGAGGAGGAGGAAGAGGACGAGGCACAGGCACATCTTCAAAGAGGCAGGAAGCCCTCCAGGGGTCAGCTTAAGGGCAGTACACCAACTGCATTACGTGGCGCTGCTGTGTCTCAACGGTACAGCAAAAGTTCTTTGGTGTGGGCCTTTTTTGAAACCTGTCCATCAGATGCTACCTTTGCTGTTTGCAACATATGTCTCAAGCGTATCTCGCGTGGCCAAAACATCACCCGCTTGGGCACCACATGCTTGTCCAGACATATGTCGACCTGCCATGCAGCTCGTTGGCAGGCATACCAGAAAGACCCACACCAAAGACCAAAGCGGTCCTCCCCTTGCCCTTCTGTGACCTCAAACCCCACTAGACCCCTAGTCCTCTCTGCAGCCTGCACCGAAGGTGTAGAAATAGGTGTGTCACAACGTAGTAGTGGTAGTACATCCGGCCAATCTACTGATATTACCAGACAAATTTCCCTGCCCCAGCTGCTGCAGCGCCGAAAGAAGTACGCTCCCAGCCATCCACATGCCCAGTGGTTGAATGCTAGCTTAGCAAAATTGCTAGCACTTCAACTGCTACCTTTTCAGTTGGTAGATTCTGCCCCCTTCCGTGAGTTTGTGGAATGTGCAGTACCTCAGTGGCAAGTACCCAAACGCCACTTTTTTTCACGGAAGGCGATTCCGGCTCTCTACCGGCATGTGGAAGGCAATGTCCATACCTCGCTGGACAGGGCGGTCAGTGGTAAGGTGCATCTTACCGCTGACTCATGGTCCAGCAGGCATGGACAGGGACGTTACCTGTCTTTTACGGCCCATTGGGTGACTCTGCTGGCAGCTGGGAAGGACGCAGGTCAAGGCACAGTAGTTTTGGAGGTTGTTCCACCACCACGCCTCCAAAACACTACAACTGCTTGTGACACACCTCTCTCCTCCACCCCCTCCTCTTCTTCTTCCTCTGTGGCCTCTTCCTGTGGTGATGTTGGCTCAGAACCAGCCGTGCTCCGTAGGCGTACGACGGGCTACGCAGGAATGCAGGCCAAGAGATGCCATGCGGTCCTAGAGCTGGTGTGCTTGGGAGACAGGAGCCACACTGGGGAAGAGGTTCTTTCAGCTCTGCAGGGGCAGGCTCAGAGGTGGTTGACGCCACGCCAGCTGAAGCCTGGAATGGTGGTCAGCGATAATGGCACCAACCTCCTCTCTGCCCTGCGACGTGGAAAACTCACCCATGTGCCCTGTTTTGCGCATGTTCTCAATTTGGTGGTGCAGCGGTTCTTGGGCAGGTACCCTGGCTTACAGGATGTCCTGAGGCAGGCCAGGAAAGTCTGTGTGCATTTCCGGAGGTCATATAATGCCACTGCTCGGCTGACAGACCTCCAGAGGGAATACAACCTGCCCAAGAACCGCCTAATCTGTGACATGCCCACCAGATGGAACTCTACGTTGGCCATGCTGCAGCGGCTGCACACGCAGCAGAGGGCCATCAATGAGTACCTGTGCCAATATGGCAGCAGAACTGGCTCAGGGGAGCTTGGGTTTTTTTCACCACGCCAGTGGGCCTTGATCAGGGATGCATGCACTGTCCTGTCACCATTTGAGGAGGCCACGAGGATGGTGAGCAGTGACAGTGCATGCATCAGTGAGACTGTCCCGCTTATTCACATGTTGGAGCATACCCTATGTGGAATAATGGACAGGGCCCTTGAGGCAGAACAGAGGGAGGAAGAGGAGGACTTCCTTACCTCTCAAGGCCCCCTTTATCCAGACACTGTTCCTGCTTGCCCACCTGGAACACAGGAAGAGGAGGAGGAGGATGAGGAAGAGGAGGAGGATTGTATCAGCAGCATGGAGGTGGAGCCTAGCACTCAGCATCAACAGCAGCAGTCTTCAAGGGATCATTTACAGTCCCAAGGAACACGTGGACTTTTACGTGGCTGGGATGAGGTGGCTGAGGATCCTGTCGTCCTCAGTGACCCAGAGGACTGTGCCCTGAATGCCTCTGCAAAGCTACGCTGCATGGCCTCCCTGATTCTGCAAAGCCTGCGTTAGGATCCTCGTGTACGTGCTATCAAGGAGAGGGATCATTACTGGCTGGCAACTCTCCTTGATCCACGTTACAAGAGTAAGGTAACGGATCTTATGTTGCCATCGCAGAGGGAGCAGAAGATGAAACTACTGCGGGAGGCCTTGCAGAAGGGTCTGTGCAATGCGTTCCCAGAACCGGGGGGATTACCAAAACCTGGCCCTGGACAACGTCTTGCTGAGGCTTCGGTGAGTCAGAGAAGGAGCGGTGGAGAAGGTGGCCGTCTGACCGATGCGTTCAGACAATTTTTTAGTCCGCAGCCCCAAGGTCTGACCGGTTCCAGCAACCATCGCCAGCGTCTGGTTTACATGGTCCGGGAATACCTAGCGGCAAGATCCGACTTGGACACCTTCCCCACGGAAAATCCTCTGGCTTACTGGGTCTTGAGGATGGATCACTGGCCAGAGCTTGCACAGTACGCAATTGAGCTACTGGCTTGCCCTGCATCCAGTGTTCTTTCAGAACGTACATTCAGTGCTGCTGGAGGCTTTGTGACCGATCACAGGGTACGCCTCTCCACCGACTCTGTTGATCGACTGACCTTCATCAAAATGAATCAGGCTTGGATCAACACCGGCTACCAAGCACCTGATGCTGATGTTACTGAATAAGAATTTTGTGTTGAAATATCAGATCCCTTTGAGACTGCTGATGCTGAGTGACTGTCCTGTTGTGCTGCTGATGGAATATCCTTCTCCTCCTCACTTTTCATGCTGTTAGCTAGTAAGAAATTTTGTTTTTCTGTGCTCCGCCACCAGTGCCTAAGGCCTAATTTTTCTGCCCCTGTTTAACAGGGGCGCCTAATAACAATTTTGGATGCAATACTTTGCATGTGGCCTAAGGCCTAAGGCACAATTTTTGTGCCCCTGTGTAACAGGGGCGCCTAATAACAATTTTTGATGCAATACTTTGCACGTGGCTCCTTGTTGCGCTCCAATTACAGATATTGGGAGGGGTTGCAGTGTTATGTTGCGCCTACGGACACATTTTTATGCCCCTGTGTAACAAGGGCGCCTAATAACAATTTTTGATGCAATACTTTGCACGTGGCTCTTTGTTGCGCTACAATGACAGATATTGGGAGGGGTTGCAGTGTTATGTTGCGTCTACGGACACATTTTTATGCCCCTGTGTAACAGGGGCACCTAATAACAATTTTTGATGCAATACTTTGCACGTGGCTCCTTGTTGCGCTCCAATTACAGATATTGGGAGGGGTTGCAGTGTTATGTTGCGCCTACGGACACATTTTTATGCCCCTGTGTAACAAGGGCGCCTAATAACAATTTTTGATGCAATACTTTGCACGTGGCTCTTTGTTGCGCTACAATTACAGTATGTTTGAGGGGTGCCCTTTTTTCTACAATTTTGCTTTCCCAAAAAGATAATGCCACCCCCCCACCACCCCTAAAATAATCGAGATATTGTTCCCACACAGCACGTGCGCAACCAGTATTAAATTACTTTGTTCTTATAATAATTTAATGTTGTGCAGGGACATTTCTAAACATGTGCCACTACTAGAGACACACAGCAGGTGTGATATTTGAAGGAATTTTTCATTTTTTTTTTTTCACTTTAAACATCATTAAAATCGCTGCTCCGCAAAAACGTCAGTTTTTAAAATATTTTTTTCGATTGATACATGTTCCCTGGGGCAAGACCCGGGTTCTGAAAGACGTTTACCAACATTAAATTGAATATTGGTCTTTAAAATGATCGTTTTTGAATTCGAACGTTCGAGTCCCATAGACTTCAATGGGGTTCTAAATGTTCGCGCGAACCCGCGGTCTGTTCGAACGTTCTGATGCGAACCGAACCCGGGTATGTTCGGCTCATCCCTATTCACCACTATCATTTAGCAAGTCTGGCACAAATGCAAGCTTTGGAAATAAACTTTTTTCCTTGTTTGTTTGTTTGTTTTGTTCACACCCTGCATTTCTAGTGTCATATTTTGTATGTAATGACTATCATACTATAGACTTACAGATGTGTATACAGAGAGAAAGTATAACTCAAGGCACACTGGTCTGGTGGCAAGTGTCTAACGGATCTTTAATGTGGGTGGCAAAAACGGGGCTGAGCTGCAGTTTTGCTGTGTTCAGAATTAAGCAATCGCATTCAAACTGATGTTAAATAGGAGTCAGTACACACCTGCCATCGATTAGAGTGTCTCTGATTAACTCCAAATAAAGTTCAGCTGTTCTAGTAGGTCTTTCCAGACTTTTTTTTAGTCCTATCCTACAGCAAGAGCCATGGTCCACGGAGAGCTTCCAAAGCATCAGAGGGATCTTATTGTTAAAAGGTATCAGTCAGGAAAAGGGTACAAAAGAATTTCTAAGGCATGAGATATACCATTGAACACAGTGAAGACAGTCATCATCAAGTGCAGAAAATCTGGCACAACAGTGACATTACAAAGAACTGGATGTCCCTCCAAAATTGATGAAAAGACAAGAAGAAAACTGGTCAGGGAGGCTGCCAACTGGCCTACAGCAACATTAAAGGAGCTGCAGGAATATCTGGCAAGTATTGGCTGTGTGGAACATGTGACAACAATCTCCCGTATTTTTCAGATATCTTGGCTATGGAAGATGGAAGCCTTTTCCTACGAAGAAAAACATCCAAGCCTGGCTAAATTTAGCAAAAACACATCTGAAGTCTCCAAAAAGCATGTGGGAAAATATGTCATGGTCTTCATCAACCAAGGTTGAACTTTTTTGGCTATAATTCCAAAAGATAGGTTTGGTGCAAAAACAACACTGCACATCACCAAAAGAACATCATACCCTACTGTGAAGCATGGTGGTGGCAGTATCATGCTTTGGGGCTGTTTTTCTTCAGCTGGAACAGGAGCCTTCGTCAAGGGTAGAGGAAAATATGACCAGTTTCAAATACCAGTCAATATTGGCACAAAACCTTTAGGCTTCTGCTAGAAAGCTGAACATAAAGGGGAACTTCACCTTTCAGCATTAGAACGACCCAAAAGATATATCCAAATCAACAAAGGAATGGCTTCACCAGAAGAAGATTCAAGTTTTGGAATGGCCTAGCCAGAGACCAGACCTGAATCCAATTGAAAAACTGTGGGGTGATCTGAGGAGGGCTGTGCACAGGAGATGTCCTCGCAATCTGACAGTTTTGGAGTGTTTTTGCAAAGAAGAGTGGGAAAATATTGCCAAGTCAAGAAGTAACCTGCTGATAGACTCATACCCAAAAAGACTGAGGGCCAGATTCACAAAAGAGATACGACGGCGTACCTCCTGATACGCCGTCGTATCTCTGTGTTAGGGCCGTCCTAACTATGCGACTGATTTATAGAATCAGTTACGCATAGCTAGCCCTAAGATCCGACAGGTGTAATTGAATTACACTGTCGGATCTTAAGGATGCAATTCTAGGCCGGCCGCTAGGTGGCGAGGCCATTGCGGTCGGCGTAGAATATGCAAATTAATACTTACGGCGATCCCCGAACGTCCGAGCTGCCCGTCGATCTAACTTTACGTTGTTTCCGTTGAGTTACGTCGCGTAAAATTAGGGCTACCTCCTAGGTGTCCTAAGCCATGTTAAGTATGGCCGTCGTTCCCGCGTCGAAATTTAAAAAACGTTGTTTGCGTAAGTCGTCCGTGAATGGCGCTGGACGCCATTTACGTTAACGTCTAAGCAAATTATGTCGGTGCGACGTCATTTAGCGCAATGCACGCCGGGTAATTTACCCGATGGAGCATGCGCAGTACGTTTGGCGCGGGAACGCGCCTAATTTAAATGGTGCCCGCCCCATTTGAATTGAGCGGGCTTGCGCCGAGCGCATTTACGATACACCGCCGCAAGTTTACAGGTAAGAGTTCTGAGAATCAGGCACTTACGCTGTAAACCTACGGCGGTGTAACGTAAATCACATACGTTACGCTGCCCAGGAGCAACGTAATTCTATGTGAATCTGGCCCTGAATGCTGTAATAAAATTAAAAGGTGCTTCAACAAAGTATTAGTGTAAGGGTGTGCACACTTATGCAACCATATTATTTTATTTTTTTATTTTTACTTCCCTCCATCGAAAAGGTTTGAGTTTGTTGTTCAACTGAGTTGTACAGTTTATAGGTCATGTGGTCATTCTGAAATGATTTATCTTTGTCTTATGTTTTTACATCACAGAAACCTGACATTTTAACAGACTTTTGAGTGTGAGTCCAGGGCTATCATTTAAGTTTGTGATGAGGTGGTACAAAAGGAACCAAACAGCCCATCTCCAAAGAAATTTCAGATGCAACATTAACTTCTTAAAACAGAAGGTATTTACAACATGGTTTATGTATTTTATAACTTCATTCACATGAGCGTACCTATCCATAATCTTATGCAAAGGACCTTCTTTGCCCACATGGAATGAACAATAAAAGGCACCGCAAGCACATCTTTTTGTGCATTTTGTAAGCGATTTGTTGGGATTCATTGAAAATGTTAGCTGATGTTTCATTTACCAGCAACATATTTATGTGATTCTTTGATCATTTTTCATTTGTGTTTTTACCTTTTTGTCTGGAACTTTCTGCTTTGATATGTATTAAAAACAGCAAAAAAATTAAAAAGGTAGATTAAAACAATGGGGGATCAGACTTACAGATCTTCACTCTGGCTATTCAGCTTGATACAGGATGAATTTTAAAAGCACTAAATAAGTTTTCTCATCTCTTATTTCAGCTTAGACCCCAAACTAAAAAAAAAAAAGGAAGAGTGCCAACAATGATGACCCGTTAAAAAAAAAAAAGGGAATACTTTGACAAAAATATATATGTATCAATTCTGTTGGGGGACCCCCCCCCCCCTCCGGTGTCACATTTGCCACCTTTCAGTGGGGAGGGGGTGCAGATACCTGTATAATACGTGTATTTGTACCCACTTCCGGGAATAGACTCCCACGGGAGTCACGCCCCTTTGTTTCACCACCCGCTGTCTTCTGGGAAACACACTGGCCCCAGGAGACAGCAGGGACCAGTAACGATGCGCCGCGTGACTCGTGCATGCACAATAGGGAATTGGGCAGTGAAGCCACAATGCTTCACTTCCGATTCCCTCATGGAGGATGGCGGCCGGGGCACCCGAGAGATGAGCGATTGCTCGGCCTCGGTTGCCGATATTGTGGGTGCACAGGACAGGTAAGTGTACTTTTATTTAAAGTCAGCAGTATTTGTAGCTGCTGGCTTTTAAAAAAAAAAAAAATTTGGGTGGACCCAAGCTGGCCACAGACAGTATTGCTGCGATTCGGAATGTGTATGGGCAGGCTGAATGTACCAAGTTTATCGATCAATCAACTTGGGTATAACCAGCGGACTGCTGGAGATTACGGATATTATTGCCCCCCCCCCCTCTACGAATTAACGATGCCACATTTGTGCTCCCTACAGCTCTCTTAAAAAATACTTGTGCTGTATTTATTATTTCCTTTAGTGTGTTCCTTTAGGGAAATCTGAGGAAAAAAATATAAAAAGAGAAAATGAATGAACACAGAAACAACTAATATTGTGTGAAGGAAATAAAACAAGCCAGAGTGTCTACAGAAATAACAGAATACTTTTCCTTCACTAAGCACCAAAACACAGACTACTGTCTTCGGGGAACCTGAGCACTTCATACGTGCCACAGGGCCACAGGATAAGTATGAGGGCATCCCCAGAGCCTGAACGAACCATTATATGGAAAAAATACATAAGTGGGGAAAACTATTCTATCGAAAAATTATTTTAAATGTAAAGGGAATAACCTTTCTATTAAAATTTGTTTCCATGGATCTCTCCAGCAGTCAAGCTTCATTGCTTTTACTATCTGTTTCCTACACTTACCAAGCCCCCCTTTCTGTGCATTTGCCTCCAGCTAAATGTCAGGAACATATATGTTAATCTTCATGAGCACTCCCTCCCCCTCAAAATATGTGGTTAATATGTTTCACTAAGCTAGCTTGACACATTAGAATAAACTCAGGCAGCAGCTTTATCTGCCATTACAAGTGAAGATGAACAGATGTTGCTTGGTAGTCAAACATGTTTACATTCCACATTTGCCAGGAAGTGAAACCATTTCTATGACCCATGACCATACAGTCAAATCTAATTAACCCAACTTCCTTTTAACTACTACTAAGATGTTTCTTTTCCAAGTGTTTCCAACGGCTGTTAAAACCTTCCTTTTCTTACCATTATACCCATGATTCATATATTAGTAATTCACACTTGACCAAGTTGCAAATAAAAATGCCCCTGAGGGGCAGGATCAAGCTAAAGCAGTTAGGTGAGGGTATAGATGAACCCACTTTTCAGAGGTTGCTGAGGTTTCAAAGATTGGAGTGGTCTGCTTTTTAGAGGTGCTGTTCTAATTTGATTTTCTAATATCAACAGCATGTGATACACATTGATGTGTTTTGTATACTGGTCAAGAGGCTGGGCCTTTGAGTGAGTGAGTAACTTGTATAGCGCAACAAATGCGAACTTAATCGCCTCAAGGCGCTTTGCATCCGGTGTCGTCCTGGTCCTTCAGAAGAGATGGGTCTTTAGTTTTTTCCTAAAAGCCCGATGGTTTTCTTCCAAGCGGATGGTCGTGGGCAGAGCATTCCAGAGACGTGGTCCTTGGACTGCAAATCTACATTCTCCCTTAGTTCTCCCTTGAAAGTATATGCCCAAATCTCAAAGATCCATACATTCAGTGCCCGAAATAAGTTGTTTTATGGTAACTATATACACCATCAGATGCCTTCATCACATAACTACATTATTTAACACTCAATATCCAAACATTTATTGTATTCATTTATTACAGGTACTTACGTTTATATAGTGCTGTCAATTTACATAGTGCTTTACACATACATATTGTACATTCACATGAGTCCCTGCCCTCAAGGAGTTTACAATTTAAGGTCCCTAACACACATTCATATATACAGTACATATACTAGGGCCAATTTAGACAGGAGCCAGTTAACCTACCAGCATGTCTTTGGAGTGTGGGAGGAAACTGGAGTATCCAGAGAAAACCCATGCAGGCACAGGGAGAAAATGCAAACTCCAGGCCGGTAGTGCTGTGATTTTGACTCCATATACAGATCAGCATTTTGTTGTCTATATACTGTATTTTTAATATGATCATCCAGTGGTCAAAAATAAGTAGTAACAAGCCAAGTCTATAAGTGATTCAATTTCAAGTGATTAAACTTTCAGGTGTCCACTTAGTCTTCTTGAACAATCTTCCTTAAAGGGTCACTAAAGGAATTTTTTTGCTGAAATTACTGTTTACAGGGTATAGAGACATAATAGTTAACTGATTCCTTTTAAAAACGATTAAAAATAGATAAGAATCAATCATAGAATGTACCTGTAGTTTTTTAGTTTCGTTTTTGCATTTAGTTTAGTTTTAGCATGTTATGCTGTATCTGTGCTGGACAGTGCCATAGAGCAACATTGGTTTGAAAACAAAACTAAAATCTCCCAGTACTGTGGTGATCAGGAAACAGACAACCAGGAAGTGTCCAGAACAGAGAAGGATTACAGCACCATCAGAGCAAAAACGAACAATGAGGACATGAAACCAGGACTGCAGTAAGGTAAAGGAAGCTATTTAGCTAAAAAAAAAAATTCCTTTAGTGACCCTTTAAGACCTTCCACCACACCATAAGTGCTCAGTGACTCCACACCCTAAGGAATTGCGCTTACCAATAGGACATGCCTCACATTCACATGCTTGGCAATACCGCAAAGTCTCCAAAGGCATCAAACGACTCCACCAGTGCTCCAGCACCTCAATGTTGTTACACATGTAAAAATAAAATGGCTCCAATAGTGAAGTATATCAAAACTATTTATTAAAAACAGCACAAGAGGCCTTCACACATTGCACTCACATCTATTAAAACAAACAGAGGCACTTCAACAGTAAACTCAGCAGTGAACTCTAAAACCAGAGACAAATTTGTGTGAAAACCTTGATGTTTTATGCTCTCGGCAGACACAATGTTTAACCATAGGTCTCACCCCCCGCTCCGTTCGTTCTCCTCTTCACTTCAAAACACTGCACACTTAGTGCGTATCAGTGCCTCCTTATCAGTGCACATAATTACCCGTTTGTAAAATTTTTGACATTTTCTGTTTGTTTAGTAAAAAAATTAAAATAAACTGTGGTGATTAAATACCACCAAAAGAAAGCTCTATTTGTGTGAAAAAAATTATTAAAATGTCATATGGGTACAGTGCTACATGACCGCACAATTGTCATTCAAAGTGTGGTAGCGCTAAAAGCTGAAAATTGGCCTGGACAGGAAGGGGTTGAAAGTGCCCTGTAGGCAATTGGTTAAACCACGCCAGAGAGTTCAGAGTCCTAGTGTAGCTTTTTGGCATCAATATCAATTTTACAGCTATGACCGATATCCTTTGCTTAATGTAGCCGTTACCCTTCACATTCAGAATGCCATAAGGCCATACATGCACAGGTGAGCCAAAACAGTATTGTCTATGGACAGGAAAGAGATGTGCTTTACTAGATCTAAACTATACTCCTTCTGATGTGGGTACCAGTATTATTGATAATGGCTTTTCTGTAGACCAGGGATATACAATTAGCGGACCTCCAGCTGTTGCAGAACTACAAGTCCCATGAGACATAGCAAGGCTCTGACAGCCATAAGCATAACACCCAGAGGCAGAGGCATGATGGGACTTGTAGTTTTGCAACAGCTGGAGGTCCGCTAATTGCTTATTCCTGCTGTAGACCAATGGCTGAATTCAAAAACTTCCACCCAAAACGTAAACACAAGCAAGTGTGCAGCAGTCAAAGGACAATTTCTGGAATGAAGGAGAAAAGAACATGGGGGACTTTATATGAATCAAGCAGCCAAGGAGGGAACACGTCAAAGTGTGTCTGGTGGGTAGGAAATGATAACCAAGAACCAAAAATGTAGCACAGTAACACCATTTGTAGCCATTGAGTAAAAAATCAATAATACAATTTATTGCACATAAGTGAATAGCATAATAATGACGTAACATGGTACCATGTGGGCTCATTGACACCAAGAACAACACAGATAGCATGTCAGCACAATAATTACAGTAAAATATAGTACATTATAGGTATAATAATAGCATATAATTGATATGGCTTGGCAACATAAAGGTTCATAATGTAGGTAAAAGTATTATTAATATCCAGACTAACTGACGTGTCACTCCATTTTAGAAAAAACTTTATAAAATTGGGATTCATTGGTAAACACCAATGGTCCCAATAATAGTAAGATGGTACAATAATATTAGGTGAGCAAAAAATAATAAGCTCAGGGAGAAAAAACATGACAGGTGATATCTGGTAGGTCATACATGGTTACATTGGGCCACATAAGTTACATAGTAATCAGATGCGTAGCCAGTAATCAAATATATGATAAATTTCAAACAACTTGATAACATAGTAATAAAAGCGTAGCATCGTAACATATGGATTCGTATTGCAGACAGTATTCGAACCAGGTCAATCGGCATGGGTCTCCAGGTAAAAAAGGGGGGTATTTTTGTAAACTTGTAGTTCATTGGTATATTCCAGTATGCTTAGTATATGTAGAAATGGTATTCTAGGTAGAATCGATATCTGGTAGCTCTACGCGTTTCGTGGCTAACGCCACTCATCAGGAGCGGAAGGGTAAGTAATAATCTAAAAGAATAATGTACAACATTAAGAAAGTTGTATGTAAAGATGATAGTTGTAATGTGTCCATCTAAGATACAGATGGAGACCATATATATATGGATGTCAGTACGAAGACACACATCCATACATGTGCATAACATATGCATCCAATCATACCTGCAAAACCACAACATGTCCGATAGTGTGCATAGAGGGCCGAGGGTCGGGTATGGGGTCATCATAATTTCCTATTCATTTATGTATTAATTTTTCCTTATGATGTTTATTACCACATATACCTTCTACAATGCTTGGTTCCATATTGGTCCAGTCAGATTTATTTTCCTACACACACCTTGGATGTTAATATAATTTAATGTCACTTTATTACCCCATTACTCAGTCTACCCCTGATAAAAGGTTTTTACTAATACTACCCTCTTGGTCCCTGTTTATCAACCCTATCACGTACACCTTAAGTGTTGTTCACCCCTTTTACAATATTGTATACACCAATATTTGTTCACCCATTTTATCATTAAGAATTTATTACTATCATCATTATTATTATTATTTTTAGATGTTCACAATCGCACTTTTCTCATACTGGAATTCACCACTGGGGAGTACCCGCTTTTGCCGCTCCATACTTTACCATACTACCTCGGGCATTGCCGCCTCAGCTCCCGGGGCTGATGACCCCATACCCGACCCTCGGCCCTCTATGCACACTATCGGACATGTTGTGGTTTTGCAGGTATGATTGGATGCATATGTTATGCATATGTATGGATGTGTGTCTTCGTACTGACATCCATATATATATGGTCTCCATCTGTATCTTAGATGGACACATTACAACTATCATCTTTACATACAACTTTCTTAATGTTGTACATTATTCTTTTAGATTATTACTTACCCTTCCGCTCCTGATGAGTGGCGTTAGCCACGAAACGCGTAGAGCTACCAGATATCGATTCTACCTAGAATACCATTTCTACATATACTAAGCATACTGGAATATACCAATGAACTACAAGTTTACAAAAATACCCCCCTTTTTTACCTGGAGACCCATGCCGATTGACCTGGTTCGAATACTGTCTGCAATACGAATCCATATGTTACGATGCTACGCTTTTATTACTATGTTATCAAGTTGTTTGAAATTTATCATATATTTGATTACTGGCTACGCATCTGATTACTATGTAACTTATGTGGCCCAATGTAACCATGTATGACCTACCAGATATCACCTGTCATGTTTTTTCTCCCTGAGCTTATTATTTTTTGCTCACCTAATATTATTGTACCATCTTACTATTATTGGGACCATTGGTGTTTACCAATGAATCCCAATTTTATAAAGTTTTTTCTAAAATGGAGTGACACGTCAGTTAGTCTGGATATTAATAATACTTTTACCTACATTATGAACCTTTATGTTGCCAAGCCATATCAATTATATGCTATTATTATACCTATAATGTACTATATTTTACTGTAATTATTGTGCTGACATGCTATCTGTGTTGTTCTTGGTGTCAATGAGCCCACATGGTACCATGTTACGTCATTATTATGCTATTCACTTATGTGCAATAAATTGTATTATTGATTTTTTACTCAATGGCTACAAATGGTGTTACTGTGCTACATTTTTGGTTCTTGGTTATCATTTCCTACCCACCAGACACACTTTGACGTGTTCCCTCCTTGGCTGCTTGATTCATATAAAGTCCCCCATGTTCTTTTCTCCTTCAATGTATCGGGGATGGAGGCTATTGTTTGTCTATATATGAACATAGCCTCACATAAAGTCCCATTTAGTTTAGCCTAGGCCCAGCATCTATCAATTTCTGGAATGACAAACCAGACAAGTGTATAGACTGTGTATGGCCACTAATACAACTTGCTGCTTACGCTCTGAACAATGAGCTCCCCATTCAGTGAGATTCAACAATCTTCTTGTAACAGATTCACAGCTGCTAGCGCTGAACAGGTGTGCGCAGAGTAGACAGCAGGCACCAGTAGCTTCCTGGGTAACAAGACGTGGATTCCATTCTCATGCAGTCACTATGTTACTCCAGGGAAACTCAAGCAACAAGCTGGCCCAAAGACATGGGAATGTACAAAAGTTAATCACAGAAAGACGAGGGATAACAGTGCTCTTAATGAAGCCTAGCTTTCATCACCTCTGTCCTTTCCTCCTTGGGCACTTCAATCAACATTGGACCAAGCTAGAAGATGCAGCAACAGGGATATTAACTGCAAAGCAAAGCCAATATAACAAAATGAATATGCTTCTTTATAGCTGTTTTAATTAAACAAATGACCCCTTTGAACATGTGAAATATAAAAATGATAGGGCTTGATGCAGAGGTGTACCTACACGTTCTGGGACTTTGTTGCAAATAAAAAGAAGCCTCCTAAGAACGTTTCCACATTTTGTATATAGGGCAGTGTAAGGTCTCATGCACACTGCTGCTCCAAAACTCACATTTAGACCCCGTTCACACTGAGGAGTTTTTCAGGCGGTACAGCGCTAAAAATAGCGCTGCTATACCGCCTGAAAAACTCCTGCCCAGCAACCTCAATGTGAAAGCCGGAGGGCTTTCACACTGAGGCGATGCGCTGGCGGGAGAGAAAAAAATCTCCTGTCAGCAGCATCTTTGGAGCGGTGAGAGAAGTGGTATGTATACCGCACCTTCACCCCTCCTTCCCATTTAAAACAATGGGAAACCGATGCAATACCGCCCGCAATGCGCCTCTGCAGAGGCGCATTGCGGGTGGTAATAACCCTTTATCGGCCGCTAGCAGGGGTTAATACCGCACCGCTAGCGGCCGAATCCCGCGGCAAATCCGGCGGTATATCGCCATTATTTTTAGCGGCGCTATACCGCCACTGCGGCTCCCGCCCCAGTGTGAAAGGGGCCTTAGGAACCTTTGGTGTTTTTTTGCCAAAACCCCTGTACACAACACAATAAACCATTTATCAGAGTTTAGAAGCATCAAAGTTTAGTGGCAGTCAAAACTCCTTAGAAGAACTGCCTTCAAGGAAGAAACTTTGGGTATAAAAAAACTGTAAATGTGTCTAAATGTGCCTAAGCACTAGAAGCGTTTAGCACTTCAGCATTTATTAATTTCAATGGGCAAAAAAAAATTAAAGAGGTTTTAATCTTAAAAAAAAAACAAAAAAAAAAAACATTTAATGATCCTGTTTCTTTTAACCACTTGACAACTGGGCACTTAAACCCCCTTAATAACCAGATCAATTTTCAGCTTTCGGTGCTCTCACATTTTGAATGACAATTGTTCAGTCATACAACACTGTACCCAAATGAAATTTTTGTCCTTTTTTCCCCACAAATGGAGCTTTCTTTTGGTGGTATTTAATCACCGTTGGGTTTTTTCTTTTTTGCGCTATAAAAAAAAAAAGACTGAAAATTCTGTAAAAAAAAATATTTTTCTTTGTTTCTGTTATAAAATTTAGCAAATTTGTAATTTTTCTTCATAAATTTTGGCCAAAAATTTATACTGCTACATATCTTTGGTAAAAATAAGTACAAATTGGTGGATATTATTTGGTCTTTGTGAAAGTTATAGAGTCCACAAGCTATGGTGCCAATATCTGAAAATTGATCACACCTGAAGTACTGACGGCCTATCTCATTTCTTGAGACCCTAACATGCCAGAAAAGTACAATTACCCCCCGAATGACCCCTTTTTGGAAAGAAGACATTCCAAGATATTTAGAAAGAGGCATTGTGAGTTCTTTGAAGTTGTAATTTTTTCCCATAATTCTTTGCAAAATCAAGATTTTTTAAATTTTTATATTTTTTTCACAAAATTTTCATATTAGCAGGTTATTTCTCACACACAGCATATGCATACCACAAAATACACCCCAAAACACATTCTACTATTCCTCCCGAGTATGGCGATACCACATGTGTGAGACTTTTACACAGCGTGGCCACATACAGAGGCCCAATGTGCAGGGAGCACCATCAGGCGTTCTGGAGCCACCAGGCCAATACTGACATTCCTCTCCTACATGTAAAAATCATAATTTATTTGCTAGAAAATTACATAGAACCCCAAAACATTATATATGCTTTTTTAGCAAAGACCCTAGAGAATACAATGGCCATCGTTGCAACTTTTTATCGTGCACGGTATTTGCACAGCAATTTTTCGAACGCATTTTTTTGGGAAATAAAACTGTTTTGTGCTTTTAAAAAAAAAAAACATTAAAGTTAGCCCAATGTTTTTGCATAATATGAAAGATGAAGTTACGCAGAGTAAATAGTCACCCTTCAAAATTGCACACGCTTGTGGAATGGCGCCAAACTTTGCTACTTAAAAAATGTTCATAGGTGTCGCTTTAAATATTTTTACTGGTTACATCTTTTTAGTTGAAGAAGAGGTCTAGGGCCAAAATTATTGCTCTCGCTCTAACGTTTGCAGCGATACCTCACATGTGTGGTTTGAACACCGTTTTCATATGTGGGCGGGACTTATGTGTGTGTTCGCTTATGTATACGAGCACACGGGGACAGGGGCTCTTTAAAAAAACATTTATTGTTCATTTTACTTTATTTATTTTAGTTTGACACGTTTTTCCCAAAAAATAAATGTTTTGATCACTTTTATTCCTATTACAAGGAATGTAAACATCCCTTGTAATAGGAATATAGTATGACAGGTCCTCTTTACAGTGACATATGGGGTCAATAAGACCCCACATCTCACCTCTAGGCTAGGAAGCCTGAAATAATAAAAAAAAAAAACGATCCTGGCTTCGATCGTAGCGGTAAGTCGGAAGAAGCACCAAAGGGCGACGGGAGGGGGGGACGTCCACTTTCGCCTCCCGTAAGAACGATCAAGAGGTGGAACAGCCGCCATGAGCATTCTTACGGTGTAGAGAATCGCCGGCTGAAAAGAATGATGTCTGAATGATGCCTGTAGCTGCAGGCATCATTCAGATATCCCTGCACAAAGTCAAGGACGTCATATGACGGCCGGTGGGCAGGAAGTGGTTAAAACACATTTTTTTTCCAGAGTATTTTCCGGGTATTGCAGAGTATTGGTCGGGTATTGCAGAGTATTGTGTGGGGGTATTGCAGAGTATTGTGCGGGGGTATTGCAGAGTATTGTGCGGGGGTATTGCAGAGTATTGTGCGGGGGTATTGCAGAGTATTGTGCGGGGGTATTGCAGAGTACTGGCAGGGGTATTGCAGAGTATTGTGCGGGGGTAATGCAGAGTATTGTGCGGGGGTATTGCAGAGTACTGGCAGGGGTATTGCAGAGTATTGTGCGGGGGTATTGCAGAGTATTGTGCGGGGGTATTGCAGAGTATTGTGCGGGGTATTGCAGAGTACTGGCATTATGTATACGAGCACACGGGGTGAAATCACCTCCTACAGCGTTGGAGTCACGGCTTTATATATCGTGGGAGCAAACGCTGTTGCTGTCACGCTAAATAAATCCGCGCTGCAACTGAATGGCGTACCTGCTAAGCAAATGATGGTTAACATTAAAACAAAGTAACATTACAGTATAACGGTAAGATCATACCATACCTGCAAAGCAAATACCAAAAAAAAACATAGTAAAAAATAAAAAAATTTTTAACGCAACCTGTGCCTAAAATATATATATGCTGAAGCATGGGGGCATCCTCCTGCAAAATAGTTATGCCGCGTACACACGGTCAGACTTTTCCACGGGCAAGCCTCCGTCGGAATTTCGACTGTATGTACGAGGCATAAAAAGTAATGTCGCGTACACACGGTCAAACTTTCCACGGGAAAGCCTCCGTAGGAATGTCAACCGTATGTACGCGGCATTAGGAGCAAAATCGCTCCTCTGACCCCATGCTTCGGCATATATGCTCTTTTTTAAACTGTGGTGGTGAAATCACCTCCTACAGCGTTGGAGTCGCGGCTTTATATATCGTGGGAGCAAACGCTGTTGCTTTCACGCTAAATAATTCCGTGCTGCAACTGAACGGCGTACCTGCTAAGCAAATGATGGTTAACATTAAAACAAAGTAACATTACAGTATAACAGTAAGATCATACCATACCTGCAAAGCAAATACCAAAAAAAAACATAGTAAAAAATAAAAAAATTTTTAACGCAACCTGTGCCTAAAATATATATATGCCGAAGCATGGGGGCTTCCCCCCGCAAAAAAAGTAATGCCGCATACACACGGTCGGACTTTTCCACGGGCAAGCCTCCGTCGGAATTTCGACCGTATGTACGCAGCATAAAAAGTAATGCTGCGTACACACGGTCCGACTTTTCCACTGGAAAGCCTCCGTAGGCTTTATATACCGTGGGAGCAAACGCTGTTGCTGTCAAGATAAATAACCTGAAAACAGTAAAGTAAATTACATACCTGAAAAGCAAGCATGAAAAAACATAACAACAATACAACTTTGCAGAGTAGAATACAGTAAAAAAGAGCAGAACAATAGAGAGAGAATAGAGAGGGAGAGGACAATAAAACGACAACTTTTTTTTTTTTTTTTTTTTTACCACTTTTTTTTTGTAACTGTAAGGCCCCGTACACACGACCAAACATGTATGCTGAAACTGGTCCGCGGGCCTGTTTCAGCATACATGTTCGGTCGTGTGTAGGCGCGAGCGGGCCGAATTCCAGCAAACATTTGCCCGCCGGGCCTTTTCCCAGCGGGCAAATATTCGTGGACGTGTTTTAAAACCGTCCGCTGGAATCCTGCCCGCTCGGACATGTACGGTCGTCAGTACAGACCTACCGTACATGTCCAGGCGCACGCCGTCCCTCGCATGCGTCGAATGACTTCGATGCATGCGTGGAAGCCTTTAAATGGCAGGCCCGCCCACGTCTCCGCGTCATCGTCGCGGCGACGACGCGGACACGCCCCGCGTATTGTTTACGCGGGGACTTCTGTACGATGGTTAGTACAACCATCGTACAGAAGCCCTCTGGCAGGCATGTACGGTGAAAACGGTCCGACGGACCGGTTTCATCGTACATGCTTGTTCGTGAGTACCCGGCCGAACTGTTCAACTTTTCAGTTCCAGGTTTGGGTCTCTCAAAATGCGATGGCATCTTGGGAGACCCTGTGTAAGTGTGCCTAGCTTGTGAAATGTTTTACCCTACGCTAATATTTCACTAGTGTGTGGAAGCGTACAAAACATTTACCAATACAAAGACCAGGATCGTCAGGACAGCGGGGACAAAAATAACGGGTGTCACG
This sequence comes from Rana temporaria, assembly GCF_905171775.1. Lineage (NCBI taxonomy): Eukaryota > Metazoa > Chordata > Amphibia > Anura > Ranidae > Rana > Rana temporaria. The sequence continues at coordinate 230,497,814 of NC_053491.1, read as the reverse complement.
CCTATTTCCGCGCTTGCTACAGACACAACATCTTCTTTGGGGGGCTCGTTGGGTAGGGGTACTCCTGAGGACATAAGAAAAATGCCTCTCATGCAGTCGGCTTACTGCATTTGTTAGGGGATGGTGAGGTACAGAACCGCCTGGATACAGAAATTCTAAGATGATCTCATCCTGGAATGTAAGGAAGGATCCATTCCATCCTGAAGCTTTGTATAAGACATAAGCATTCAGTAAAGTCAATTGAAATAAATATAGAGACACTTTTTTGTACCAGCGTCTCGCCTTACAGGCAATATGATACGGCGCCATCAACTGGTCGTTGAGGTCCACCCCTACCATATTTTGGTTATATTCGTGGACACAGAGGGGTTTCTCCACAAGACCAGCCGCCGTACGAATTTGTACTGTCGTGTCTGCATGAAGGGTGGTAAGAACGAAAACAACCTTATTGTCCCGCCACTTCACAGCGAGCAAATTATTACACCTGCAGCAGGCTCTCGCCCCCAGCCTAAGACGGGAATCTACAAGCAGGGACCACAACTTCGTCGTCAGAGCTATCTGGCATGGAGCCGCTGTCGTCTACAGGATCGTATTCTGAGCCTGAATCTGACAGATGCGTGACCTCCTCTTCACTATCTGTCATGCTCAGAAACGTGTAGGCCTCTGCACTACTGTACATTCGCTTTGCCATTTTGGGCTTTAAATTTAGTGGTACAGTAGTGCGATTCACAGGTAAAAAAAGCACCTGACTGTCAGCGACTGTAGAAAACGCTTAAAAAAAAAACTGTTAGCGATCGCAGGGATCAGGCCTGTCTCTGCGAACGCTGCAGTTATGTGTGTTGTGTTTTGTAAGTGACAGTGATCGATCGATACTGCACTTGGGTGGGTTGGGCTGGTCTGGGCAGAGGGGCAAAATGCAGGTGCTAGCGGGTATCTGGGCTGATTCCGCTAACAATGCGTTTTTGAGTACCCTAAACTGCTGGGTACGCTAGTATAGATTTGATCATATCAGGTATTGATCCGTTCAGATACTATACCACAAAGGGGGGTGTATGCTTTGCGCGTGGGTGTAAGCATTACTGGCACTAACCTAATGCTGCCTTGGGCGACGCAGACCCTGACTGACGCTAACATTTTATTGATATTACCCGCCGGGTGAACAGGGGGTTAAACCTTTATTGGGTTATATACGGCGGGTGCCCTGATGTTATAAACAGCAAACTAACTAACCAGCGTCACCCGTAAGGCCGCGTACAGACGACCGAACCTGTCCGCTTGAAACTGTCCGACGGGCAGTTTCCGGCGTACAAGGCAGATTTGTCTTTTGGACCGCTGGCTTGTACACAGCGGATCAAATTCCCGTCGTACCAGAACGCGTGCACGTAAACCGTGTACGACGTCACTTTAAAGGGAAAGCCCAAAGTCAATGGCGCCGCCCTTCCGCTTTTGCTAGTTACGGGTTTGCTCGTGTTAGTGATGGTTTGGTTAGAGCCGATTCACGCTTTTCGGTCTCCGCGCTTTACCAGGTAGTATTTTCGTGTTCAGTGCGTGTGCTTGCGGGATCGTAGTTGGCAATCGGGTACAGGCTTTCAGGTCGTGCTGCTTTGCAGTTGCGTCCTGTCCGCTCGTATCTGTTTGTCGCGCGTGCTGGATTTGGGAGTGCTTTCTGTTGGAGTGTGTTCTTGACTGACCAGCCGGCCGGTTTGAAGCCATGATGGAGCAGCAGCGTCAATTTTCGCGAGTTGGTGCTGGTTATGGGATGGCTTCTGGATATGCTCAGCATTCCAGTAGTTTGGCCAGGAACAGGGGGAGGAGGCGTTCCTGGGCCAAGAATTGGTTGCGCCAGCGTGAGCAGTTCTCTCATATGCCTCTGCTTAGGGAAATCCAGGAGAATAATCCTAATGACTATAGGAACTTTCTCCGTATGACGGACCCCATATTCAACCGTCTGCTGGATCATCTGTCCCCCTATATCACGAGGCAGGACACTGTGATGCGCCAAGCCATCACGGCCGACCAGAGGCTTATTGCCACGTTGCGGTACCTGGCAACTGGGAGGAGCCTGCAGGACCTCAAGTTCTCGACAGGCATCTCTCCGCAGGCGCTTGGGGTCATCATACCGGACACGTGTTCTGCCATCATCAAAGTTCTGCAGGAGGAGTAAGTTTCCTCATTTTAACCTCACAATCTGTCTTTAATAATGTGGGCAACTAACTTTTTCTTTTATTTCCCAGATATGCTGTGTGTTTAACTAACGTTCCCTTTTCTCCCTATGCATGTTGATCTAAGCTTTCCATGTTTTTTTTCTTGGCCTACCTGCATATTTGTACCTTACCCAATATTAACCTGTCCAGCATGCTATCCTAGGGACAACCCCACCTAGCCTATTTTTAGCTATATATTTTTTTTTACAGTTCAACCCCCCCCCCCCCCTTAAAACTGTTTTTGTCCCCATCAGAGGGCTGTGGAGTCTCTTAATTAAGTGGGCCTATATATTTGTGCCCCAAAATTCTCCCTGCACAATTTTTAAATGCAATTTGAATACTGTGAAGTTGCACAAGGATGCTTGGATTATGTTTGCAATGTTTATGTGCCAAAGTACTAATTATCTTTATTTGTTTGTCCCCACAGCTTCCCTCCACACCACAGGAATGGCAGACTGTGGCTTCCCAATTTGCCCAGCGTTGGGATTTTCCGAACTGCGGTGGAGCAATAGATGGGAAACACGTCTGCATAGTGCCACCACCCCACTCGGGGTCCTACTATTTTAACTACAAAGGTTATCATAGTATTGTGTTGATGGCGGTGGTGTCAGCACAGTATGAGTTTCTATATGTGGACGTGGGGAAGAACGGCCGGATGTCTGATGGTGGAGTTTTCGCGCGGACAGAATTCTACAGTCGTCTCCAAGCTGGTGGTCTGGCACTGCCACCGGATGAAGACAATGTTGAAGGACTTCCGTTTGTGTTTGTAGCGGACGAAGCTTTCGGGCTTGGACCTCACCTCATGCGGCCTTTTCCCCAGAGGACCCTCAGAGAGGAGGGTGTTCAATTATCGGTTGGCCAGGGCTCGGAGGGTAGTCGAGCCCTCCGAGCCCTCCAACCGGTTCCGCCTGTTCCTGACAGCGATACACTTGGCGGAATATAAATTGAACACCATTGTTTTTGCCTGCTGCATTTTGCACAACTTTCTACGCAGGCACTCCCAGACGTGCCTACCCAACATCGGTGCTGAGGCACGACTACCCTCAGATACCCTTCCTGGGCTGGACACTGGTCGCGCTGGCTTGGCCCCCCAATCTGCTCGTGATGTAAGCGACAAATATGTTGAGTACTTCATGGGTCGGGGGGCCATTGCTATGCCAGATCATATTTCTTTCTAATTCGGCCCCCAAAAGAAAGAAATATTCACAGAACTAATAAATAATTTGACCATTGGACTTTATACAGTTGTTTGTCATTATTGCTTTTTCTCTTTTTCTCTGTCTTCCTGGTTATCCAACTAACTAGTGCACTTCTAGTGACAAATTTTAGTTCTACAGTTTTAGTAAATAACCACAATTGCACATTATTCACTCATCTACAAACAGGGTATTGAGTCTAGAAATAAGAAGCCACTAATTTTTCATATTCTGATGTCAAGCTTTTTATTTTCAGCTTGTTCATTACCCCAAAAAAAGTATGATTTTATTATGAAAACATGTCTTTACAATTTGTAGTCAACAATATTTTTTTTTCACTTTTTTTTTATATTTTTATAGTGCTTATCCAGAATATAGATTTTTTATCAATTTAAAATTTTTGGGTATCAAATCTTTTTTTTTTTTTTTTTAGATATATATATATATATATATATATAATGAATCTAATTTTGTTTTTTATACATTACATTACATTACAACAATAAAAAAATTTCAACATTCACAACAGCAGTCAGTCATGGTGTTCTTTCACACTGGAACACGCCAAAATTTGAAGATGCACACATTCAGTGTGAATTCGCCAAATCTCATTGGTTCAAGAGACAAATGGCCACATGTGCTATCTGAAATCATGGGTGATCAATGTCTGTGTTTTGTGGGAGCAAACCCTTCCTCTCAAATACTTGAGGATCGAGGAGGGGGTTGTACCCACAAAGCACAGACAATAGATATTCTGTGATGGCAGATAGCACATGTTGGCACACTGTGTGTGCATCTTCAAATTTTGGCGTATTGATGATTCAAAAATTAAAAAGGGTTGGGGGGGCGGGGGGTGTTTCAGTCTTTGACACGGCCCATCATGTCAATTATATTTTTATAATTCTGTTCTATGACCATCATCCTTTGCCGCATATTGTCCATCTCTGTGCTGCACTCCAAAATGACATTTCGAACATTCTGTTCCATGACCATCATACTTTGCCGCATATTGTCCATCTCTGTGCTGCACTCCATAACTTGTTTTATAATTATTGCAGCACTTGCACGCGAAAAATGTGCAACACCATCTTCATCCCTTAAAAAATTACAAATTTGCTATCAAAACTTTTTACAGGCCTATCTACATATGTTTTGCCCTATAAAGCTGGGGTGACACTGACCTGATGGTGTGCTCATTTCCACCTCCACAATTTCGCCATCTTCAATCACTCCACCTTCTTCCACCACTTCACCCTCATCTTCCACGACTCCTCCTTCATCTTCCAAAAATTCCAAATCCAAAATTACTTCTTCCTCCTCTCTTCCTTCCGCCTCTCTTCCTTCCTCCTCTCTTCCCTACTCCTCTCTTCCTTCCTCTTCTCCTTCAACATCCTCCTCCTCCTCCTCCACAGGCCGAGATGTGCGATTTTCGGCGTGTCTGGCCCTCTCTGCCTCCTCCAAATGCTGGCGTCTTCTTTCCCCTAAATAACACAAAACAAAAGGTAGACTCATCAGCACACAGATATTGGAGAGCAGAAATCGCATACATTGGTTAGAAGAGGCTTTCATTTTTTTTTGTTTTTTTGTCTTCTTCCACCAAACCTTCATTTTTAGCAGACTTCTAGGCCAAGCTCTGATCCTGCCCCTTTTTAGCTAAAAGTGACACACATGGATGTCCCCCCTAAACTTTCTTTCTGGGAGACCCAACAAAAAAAGGAACATTTTTATTGTGGAGACACAGGTGCTCTGCATTCCAGATGGGAAAACATCTGCTTTCTGATCACTGTTGAGAATGAATCCTGTTTGCCTTTCACATTCTCTTAATTTGATTTGTCAGAACTAGCTTTTACACAATGTTTGCAAACAAAGTTTTTGGCCAGTGAGCCATGCCCAGGTGTGTTGTTCCTGGACTAACCTCGCATTTATGAGAAACGATGTGATGTTACGCGGTTTACTATTAACGAGATTTGCAAAAGGTAGGTATTTTCATTAAACACATCCAATTTAAACATGTGTTCAAAAGTACAAGCAGGCCAAGGAGGCAGATGTCGAAATATACATGTCAACACATTCTTGAAGACAATTGCCCCCCCCCCCCCCCAAAAAAATAAGGACTTACTTTTCCGCAGAATTTTCAGGATCTTCTTCATCTGATGTGGCTCCCGCAATTTCAAATCTGACCAACGTTTCCTGAGCTGTTCTTTGGACCTGGTGACACCAAACATGGCCTTCATTCTCCTCGCCACCTTGTCCATAATGTGGGCCTTTCTGCAGTTAAGGGTCTTGTATGGCCCATATTCCCCGTCATAGTCCTTCCTCCGCATGATGTAAACTAACTCCACCATTTAGTCGAACGCCATATTAGTGGCTTTGTATCGTTTTGGCCTGGATCGGGACGTTCCTGCCTCTGTCCCTTCACTTGCGGCCTGAGAGCTTCGTGCACGCTTGTGTGACATTGCCATCTTTCCTTCCCACAGAGATTATGGGCGTGGAAAAGAGGAAATGTTCCGCCATGGGCGGAGACGAGGGCGGCGTTTCATACATACGCGGAGTGTAGAGAATGCAAACAACGGGTTTACATACGTTACACGGAGACTATTCGAGCGATTTCAGAACCTACACAGTTAACGCCATATTTCCGTTTCACATTGATTAGGGGCATGGCAAAGGTGACGAGGGCGGCGTTTCATACATACGCGGAGTGTATAAAAGGCAAACAACGTGATTACATTGGTTACGCGGTAATTATTCGAGCGTGAGAATCGAGGAGCAAAAGAGAGTAGGTAAGAAATTTCAACATGGGATCAGCAGAGGCCTAGAAAATGGAGAGCCATGGGATGGGGGTTTGGTCTGTTGGTTGCACCCTTTTAAGCTATTATGTCTCTTGGCTACCACAATGGTATTTTGGTATCCAAATGCTTTTGGACACATCACAAAATTTAGATGGGAACAATGCTCTACCTCATTTAAATTTTTTTATGGTGTATTCAGATCAGGCCAAGTATTGTTCTGTGTTGGTTGGACAGAGGTCATTAGGAAGTGTCTTTTATGTCATCAATGCTGAGGGGCAGGATATCTACACCTGAAATAGTGCCTTGATGAATGCTCTCATTTATAATAATTGTGTATGGTTCTAGATTCCACTTATTTACTGCAATGTAACCAAAGGGTCTGCATGTATAAAATCAATGTTTGGGACAACCAATGGGGCAGAGCTGGCCAGCATTTTTGCAACAGGAGACACTGTGTTTGTATTTATATATAGGTCCTACATTTTGGGCCACATATTCGATCAATCTCAACGCTGAGCCTTTTTTAAATCGTGTTTTTTGTTTCTTTTTGTTTTGTTCATCTAGAGTATAAAATATTACTTCAATTGGCCAAGTAATGGACCTACTCCAGTCACAGGACACTATCCAGCACTTGTTGGATAAATTCCGCGAAATGCCCATCCTGTGGGATTCAAAGCAGGCGAATTACTATAATAAAGACGTACGAGCGGCAGCACTTGAAGAGCTAGCAAGCTACATGAGAACATGGGTGCCAGAATGCACTGCCAACATGGTGAAGAATAAACTTGCCAACCTCAGGGGCACATATAGAAGAGCTTACAAAGCTCATCAAAAACAAAAATCTGGAGCAGCAGCAAGACAACCAAAGGAGCCCAAGCTGTGGTATTTCAAACAGATGTCCTTTTTGCAGGATCAACTGGACGGCAGGCAATCGATGTCAAGTCTGACTCCCAGCCTTCCCTCCACGCTACCTTACAGCGGAACCTCCACAGATCCCCACAGCCCTGCAGAGTCTGAAGAGGAGGGCCTGGCTGACAGAGACGCAGATCTGCTAGTCTTCGATGAGGAGGTATAGTAGTTTCCAAAATATTTCTGGGCTACTAATTATTGTTGGATTATTGACTTGATATTGTAAAATGAAAGCCAAGCTGGTAAAAAAAAAAAAAAAAGTCATGAGCAGACAAATAGGTGTCAGGGATGACAACTGCAGGGGTCAGAAGGAGAGTCTGTTCAAGTTAAAATGAACCAAAAAAAAAAATCAAGCATGAAAATGTGTGTGATTTGATTGGGGTAAATATTAAAACATGTCCCTTTTTTTGACACAGGAAGAAGAGACCAGCCAGGAGGTGGCAGATCCTCCGGTCAATGTCAGCCAGGCAGAAGGGGTCAGTGGCAGCCAGGAGGAGGCCAGGCCCAGTGGCGTTCAGCAGGTCTCCAGGCCCAGGACAACCACCAGCCAGGTTCATCCCCTCCAGATGAGGCCACCAGGCCGAAGGAGGCAGATGAGGCTAGTGGAGGACGCGAGCCTCCGCATGATACAGGAGGCCAGTGCTATCATGAGGGCCCCCTCAACCCCACAGAGGCCTACAGTGCCTCAGTGGCTCATGATCTAAACCAAGGGGGGAGGAGCAAAGGAGACTGGCAAAGGGCCTGATCAATCAGGTCCTTTGGTGGATGGAGAGGGACCTGCTGACCAGAGACACTGGGCTATGTGACCCGGCCTGGCTTGCTGAACACCATCCTCCTGCTGCCACATCATCCCCACCTGCAAGGGGCCGTGTACGGGTCCGTGGAAGATCCGCTGTAAGGCAGCCTGGAGGGAAGGAGGAGACGTTGATTCCCTGCCTTCCATTTGATTCCCCACAAAAGACATCTTGTTTGGACTACCACAGCTTGGGTTCCTTTGGTTATGTGCTGCTGCTTCAGATTTTTTTTGTGTGCCTCCTGAGGTTTGCTAGTTTATCCTTCATCATGTTGTAAATGCAAGTCTGCATGTATTTTGCTAGCTGTTCAAGTGCTGCCGTTCTGTTTATTTTTTTTTTGCATTTGCCAAAATAAATGGCTTTTTGCTTTAAATTCCAACCTTGTCTATTGTTTGTTATACTGTGGGGATTATTAGGCATCAAACATTAAAAACAAATACAATGGGTCATTTACAAAGACCAGAAACTCCTTGGGGGGAGGGGGAAATTTGGTGTGCCAACATAGTAAAATATTTAAATAACCAAAAAAAAAAAAAAAAACTAAAATAACTTGCCCAAAACCAAAAAAAAAAAAGTACCAAAATGAACAAAATGGTGACATAACTAGAAACACCCAACATTTTTTGAGAAGATGAACATTAAACTAAAAATAATATTAAAAGATAGACATGTGGAGGACCAACCAAAAAAATGCCACGTCTGGGCTAGAAAACATTTTAAAAATATTACATCACAAGCAACAAATGTCACATTTCAGTATGGGACAACTCAGTTGAAATAGCATCAGCAAGAGAACGGGTTTATTCTAGCAAGAGAACAATGAAGAAAACGACGCAATAAACTGTTGTTTATTGCGTCATTTTAGTCATTGTTCTCTTGCTAGAATAAATCTTTGAAATGACAAATGTGCCATATCCCAAAGAAACGCGAGTTTTACCTGAACGAGCGCTCCCGTCCCCTCATTTTATCTGAGCATGCGCAGGTTTTTTGTACGATGATTTTGTGTACTAGCCAGCGAACATGTCCGAGCGGACAGGATATCAGCGGGCTGTTTTAAAACAAGTTTGGAAATATTTGCACGCTGAGAAAAGGCCCGGCGGGCAAATGTACGCTGGAATCCTGTCCGCTCTGACCTACACACGACCGAACATGTCTGCTGAAACTGGTCCGCGGACCAGTTTCAGCAGACATGTTCGGTCGTGTGTACGGGGCCTTACACTTATACGGTGATCACCGATGAAAGGGTTAACTAGGGGCAATCAGGGGGTTAAAACCTTTATTAGGTAATATATGGGGGTACCTGACACTTTCTAAAAACCTGGCAGCAAACCTAATTAACTAAATAACTAACTGGCTAACCTGCGTCACCATTGACACCTATACAGTGATCACTGGTGAAAGGGTTAACTCTAGGGGCAATCAGGGGTTAAAACCTTTATTTAGAAAATGTATGGGGGTACCTAACGCTATAAAAACCTGGCGGCGAACCTCAAAAAATAACTAGCTACCTAGCGGCACCAGTGACACTAATACAGCGATCAGAAAAACAATCACTGGCAATAGGGGGTGAAAGGGTTAACTAGGGCGGTGATCAAGGGGTTAAACCTTTATTAGGGGGGGTAGGGGGCTACCCTGGACCTAAAGGGGCCTAAGGCTAATGTCCCTAACACTTTTTTCTGTCACAAATGACACTAAATGCAGTGATCAGAAAATAAATGATCACTGCAATCAGTGACACTATGACAGTGGGCTGGGGGGGGGTGATCGGGGGGTGATCTGGGGGTGACTGGGGGGGTTTATGTGCCTGTGTGTACTGGTGTCAGTGTGGTGCTTGGTGCAACTCACTGTTAGATGTCTTCTCTCCTCTGTGTCAGACGAAAAGACCGCCAGAGGAGAGATGACATCACTTCCTCCTGCCTGTGTTTACATTACACAGGCAGAGGAAGCCCATCGGCGGAAGGGGATTGGCTGGGAGCGATCGCGAGGGGGTGGCCAGAAACGAACAGCCGCCCCCTCATCCCGGATCGCTCCTACAGCCACGGGAACCGCCGCATGTACCGGGAGGGGGGGTCCCGATCGGACCCCCGACCCACGTCAAGGCAGGCACGTACAGGTATGTGGATGTGCCTGTCCGTGCCATTCTGCCGACGTATATGTGCATGCGGCGGTCGTTAAGTGGTTAAAATTCATAAAAAATTGTTGATAAAACATCATAAATGGGATGTATCCTTTTTAGAAACTTATATTGCACAAAAAATAATCCCAAGAGGTCTAAGAGACAGAGTAATCCCTGCCGAACATCTACTCAATGATAGATTTATCCCAAAGTGGAAGGAATTGTGTATATCCCACGGAATAGATCTAATGACATTAATTGTAGAAGAGGAGAAAGCACAGCTGATAGATCTTAAAGTGGAGATAGATTTGAGTGGATCCAATATAGGCCTCTTTAAAGAAGAGGAAATTACTACGCAAAAGGACACGGTTAAAAAAGAGTATAAAAGGTACAAAGAAATTTAAAGAACACCAGATTCAGATTGGGATAGGGGTGATCTGTCTGATCTGGCCTCTCAAAGAAGCAGAAATAAATAGAGATGCAGACGATTTCTTACCCTCTCCCAATCTGAAACAGACTAGTGAAACAGACAATGAAGGATCTATTCGATCAGTCTCTTTTTTAAATCGAAGGGGGGACAGCTCCCTTTCCTAAGTAAACAAGCAAGGGAAAGTAGGGATTCTGAAAACAAACAAGAAAAAACAGAGAGAAGTAGAAAAAGAAGGGGAAAGAGAAGAGTCAAATCGCAAATACAGGACAAGGAGTCAGATACGAAGAACTTAGATGCTAATTCTTCATCTCTTTGCTCAGATGCCAAAGTAGCTAACCTCTCTGACTTCCCCTTACAAGAGAGACATGTGCAGCTATTAAGTAAAGGGTTATCTTTTCCCCCCACAAATGATATGGAGGAATTTATGGTGTTCAAAGATGTCAATCTTTTTCTACGTAGGGTACTCCTTCGCTTTATATAAGATCAAAAAGATAGCATCAGATGATGCTCAAATAGCACAGAATGATCTTATTGCTCTATTGGATGGGGGATCCTTTGATCCCTATTATCCAATAGAAGACGATGCGGTAATCCTTAGACAAGTACATCTCCCATTTAGATCTAAAAAAATATATATTTTTCCAAAAACAGCTGGGCAAGTTTTTTGATCTAGTCAGTGACAATATTAAGAGACTAAATTGGAAGGGTCAAAATAATGAAAATAATACAAAGAATGAAAGACAAGCTTTGCAGGAGTTAAAAAATTTAATTATCAAGAATAGGGATGAGCTTCGTGTTCAAGTCCAACATCGAATCTTTGACCGTTCATCTAATTACGAACGTTATGGGTCGTTTGCGCCAAATTCGAGTGGCCCATAATTCACTGCAGCATCGCAGTGCCTTGCTGGCTGATGATTGGCCAAGCATGCACTATGACCCGCATGCTTTGGCCAATCACAGCGCGCAAAAAACAGAGAGCCATAATTGGCCAAAGCCAGGGTGGCTTTGGCCAATTATGGCTCAGGGGGGGTTTAGTACATGCCCCACACTATATAATGCCACTTCCATGATGGCCTTGTGTAGTGTGTTGCGGTGGTTAAGAGTCTTAAGACAGAGAGAGAGTGTCATTTTTTTGGAGTTAGATAGAGCAGGCAGGCAGGCGAGTCAGTTACAGTGTGTGTATAGGATATATATGAATCCCAGGTGTTGTGTATATATATATATATATATATATATATATATACATTTATACACTGTATTGAGTTTAGCTATATCTGCTCTTCCTAATATACTGACAGGCAGGTAGGTGATAGTCCTCTGCACAGTGTGCACCTAAAACTACGTGAATACAATTGCTGTTGTTCTCATTAATTCCACAGGCAGTGACTGATCAGCAAGTATTCTCACTTGGTGTACTGTGTCCTCTGCACAGTGTGCACCTAAAGCCACGAAAATACAATGGCCCAGATTCAAGAAGCTATTGCGCCCGCGCAACCATAGGTTGCGCGGCGCAATAGCTGTTTTGCTCCCGCGTAGCGAATGCCCCTGATTCAGGAACATCGCTACGCGGACTGCAGCCTAGGATATGACAGACATAAGCATCCTTATGCCTTCATATCTCAGGCTGCATTCTTGCGTTGGCCGCTAGGGGGCGCGGCCATTGTGATCGGCGTATAGTATGCAAATTGCATACTACCACCGATTCACAAAAGTTGCGCGGGCCCTGCGCACGCAAGGTACGGAGTTTCCGTACGGCGACTTTAGCGCAAGGTTGCTCCTGCTAATAGTAGGGGCAGCCAATGCTAAAGTATAGCCGCCCTTCCCGCTCGTGAAATTTAAATTTCACGTCGTTTACGTAAGTGATTCGTGAATGGCGCTGGACGCCATTCACGTTCACTTAGAAGCAAATGACGTCCTTGCGATGTCATTTGCCGCAATGCACGTCGGAAAAGTTTCCCGACGGAGCATGCGCTGTTCGCTCGGCGTGGGAGCGCGCCTAATTTAAATGATTCCCGCCCCCGGCGGGATCATTTACATTAGGCGCCCTTACGCCGGGCTAATTAGCATAGCGCCCGCACAATTTACGGAGCTACTGCTCGGTGAATCGCGGGCAAATCGAAATATTTGCGTGGGCGCAGAGCAAAAATCGTTGCCCTTTGCCCACGCAAATATTGCGCGGATCTACCTGAATCTGGGCCAATTGCTGTTGTTCTCATATTAATACCACAGGAAGTGGCTGATCAGCAAGTATTCTCACTTGGTGTACTGTGTCCTCTGCACAGTGTGCACCTAAAGCCACGTGAACACAATTGCTGTTGTTCTCATATTAATACCACAGGCAGTGGCTGATCAGCAAGTATTTTGACTTGGTGTACTGTGTCCTCTTCACAGTGTGCACCTAAAGCTACATTAATACAATTGCTGTTGTTCTCATATTAATACCACAGGCAGTGACTGATCAGCAAGTATTCTCACTTGGTGTACTGTGTCCTCTGCACAGTGTGCACCTAAAGCCACGTGAATACAATTGCTGTTGTTCTCATATTAATACCACAGGCAGTGGCTGATCAGCAAGTATTCTTACTTGGTGTACTGTGTCCTCTGCACAGTGTGCACCTAAAGCCACGTGAATACAATTGCTGTTGTTCTCATATTAATACCACAGGCAGTGGCTGATCAGCAAGTATTCTCACTTGTTGTACTGTGTCCTCTGCACAGTGTGCACCTAAAGCTACAGGAATACAATTGTTGTTGTTCTCATATTAATACCACAGGCAGTGACTGATCAGCAAGTATTCTCACTTGGTGTACTGTGTCCTCTGCACAGTGTGCACTTGAAGCCACGTGATTATGTCTGGAAGGACAACAAGTAGAGGCAAGAGAGTGACGAGCTGATAACAGAGGGCAAGCAGGCTCTGCGTCTAGAAGCAACAGTGCTGTACCTCCAAAATAAGAGAATCCCTGGTTGTCACCAAGGTTGCCCCTCAACTCAACTTAACTTTCAATTTCACTTATAAACAGGACAAATAGATAAGGTGTATCTCGTTAACAAGGGCAATGACAGCAATAAAAGCCTGAAGAACTTGAAACGAGAGGTTTCAGGGTCAGAAGATGCTACAAATTCTGTTAGAATTAGGACGACAATCTTCAGACTAAATCCTCATAACTGCATTCATGCATGAAAGTCCCAAACCAGGTCCTACTATCAGTGTCCTAACAGCCATACAGCACTCAGCTTCCACCAGGAGATCCCCAGTGAGGGAAATAAGGTATTCTTCTCCAGACCAGGATCTCAGGCAGTCAGTGGCAGCTGGTGTTTTTTTTTTAGTGGGGGGTGCAAACAACCATCGACCACCCAAGTGGCACCCACCCTGCTCCTGTTTGCCAGTCGGTCCGGCACTTACCTCATCGGCTGCGGCAGCAGGTGGCAGGCAGCGTGGTGCAGCGGCTCCATGTCCTCTCCTCCATGGCGGCTTCCAGCTCCTTCCCTCCTCCTCCTAGGCGTCCAAAAGGATCGCCTGTCCTTTCAGACAATCGGGTGACCAGTGTCAAAACCAGCTTGCTAATTGTCCGGGAGGAGGATCAGTGTTACAACAGCGAATATTCGGGGAGTAAAGGGAAGGTAAATATAACAAACTGCAGGTATGGCTTTAAAGAGAACCTGTTGCCCTGCATTGTTTCAAGTTATGCATACAAAAATATAAAAAGTTCTCTCTGGAGAAAAAAAAATTGAATGACTTAAAAAACTTTGAGTAGAAAATGTTTACAGATATTATAATCATATGGTTAAAACTTTAAAAAGCTGCTGGCAGGTAACAAGTTCAGGCTCACCTCTTTACTACTAGTCTGCTTTACTGGCCAATAAGAATGCCTGAAAAACTAGAAGATGCAGGCAACACAATACATTCTGACCTACAAAACTGACCTTTATAGGCTAAACTCTAGCATCAATTCAACTGTTTGCAGTGTGCCACCTTGTGGTTATTTGCAAAAGTACAAATTCTTTCTCCAAATGAAGAAGAGGAAACCCCCGAAAGCTTGTCCTGAAAAATTGTATGTTAGTGCAAATCAAAAAAGTATCACGGACAGTACTCAATTTTCTCTGTCACAATTGCACTAATACGGCTACAATCACATCCAAATGAACTAAAACAGTGGCAGTCAACTAGAAAATTATAGAGAGCCTCATGTGCAGCCCCCGGCACTTTCAGAAGGCCGCACAATAGCAGCGCATTTTGCGCACCTCAATGCCAAAAAACGTTGGTTATGCTGCAGTGTATAGCAAGGCACACCAAAGAAGTTGGAGTACAGTAACCTCCAGCAGTGGTGTCAGTGAACACAATAATAACACCCAACACTGGTATCGGTGAATGTAATAACACCCAAAATTGGAGTCCATAAAAGCAATGATAACTCTCAACATTGGTGTCAATGGACGCAATAACAACCACAACCTTTGGTGCCAGTGGATGCAATAATAACACCCAACATTGGTGTCAGTGGATGCAATAATAACCCGAAACATTGGTGCCAGTGGATGCAATAATAACCCGAAACATTGGTGTCAGTGGATGCAATAATAACCCGAAACATTGGTGTCAGCGGATGCAATAATAACCCGAAACATTGGTGTCAGTGGATGCAGTAATAACCCGAAACATCGGTGTCAGTGGATGCAATAATAACCGAAACATTGGTGTCAGAGGATGCAATAATAACCCGAAACATTGGTGTCAGTGGATGCAATAATAACCCGAAACATTGGTGTCAGTGGATGCAGTAATAACAACCAATATTGGTGTCAGTGGACGCAACAATATCCTCCATCACTAATGTCCGTGGCAACAATAATGGATCCCTAACTCACATGCATACATACAAATACTAGGGTCAATTTAGACAGAAGCCAGTTTGCCTACCAGCATTACTATGCTGTCACATGTTCTGCCTCAAATAGATGCAAATCTTATACTTAGACGTGCTTCAGGCAATTTTTTTGCAATAAATGCAGAAAACGATTCAGAAAGAATATTTACTTTGCCCAATAATGCAGATACAATGTTAATTAGGTACATCATAAAAAGAAATGAAGAACAGGCTATAGCATTAATGGCAATAGATACTGCAAGCCACATTCATTCTGATCGCCTATGTATATTAAACCATTGGGCTCAATACACCCTCCATAACCTAAGCACCAAGGAGGGCACTAGTGTAAGAAACACTCAGAATTTGGGGGTTTCCACCTGTCCAATTTTGAATAAGTCCGTTTTTCTTTTTAACTATTTGTTTAGTCATCCAAGTAATGTAGGGTTTTACTGCAGATTTTAGGTTCCTTAAAGCGGGGATTCACCCAAAAAACAAGTATATAACATTACATTCAGTATACCGCAAACATGTACAGTATGGCGTTTTTTTGTGTGGGGGGGGGGGGGGTGTACATACGGTTTTAACGCTATTTTCCTCCCGGCTTCCGGGTACTCATTCCCGCGGGACTGGGCGTTCCTGTGCAGTGCTGCAATCTCATCTGGGACTTTGCCCATATGACTGACGTGCCTGAGAAAAACTCCCACCGGCGGTTAAGGCGCGTCATGACTTTCCGAAAATAGCTCTAAACGGCGACTGCGCACCGACTAGGAGCCGTGTAGGGCTGACTGCGCAGGCGCCGTATAGAGCCGACTCGCAGTTCGGCTATTTTTGGAAAGTCATGACGCGCCTTATCCGCCGATGGGAGTTTTTCTCAGGCACATCAATCATATGGGTGAAGTCCCAGATGACATTGCGGCACTGCACAGGAACGCCCAGTCCCGCGGGAATGAGTACCCCGAAGACGGGAGGAAAATAGCGATAAAACCGTATGTACACCCCCCCCCCCCCAAAAAAAACGGCATACTGTACATGTTTGCGGTATACTGAATGTAATGTTATATACTTGTTTTTTGGGTGAACCCCCGCTTTAAGGTATGATTGAGTACAGGAACAGTGATATTGTAGCAGAGTCCCTTGTTAACAACCTTGTTCATAGGTGGGAACAGGCTCTTTAAACTCCCTTTTCCACAATCCTATGGACTCCCAAAATTTACTAGGATTAGTCATTTTCCTGATTCTCACCCTCTGAAGTCACGAGAGGTGGCACCTGATGAGACATAAGTTAAATGTGCATGAGACCTGTCACCGGGCATCTGGTATTAAGCTTGGGGGCAGCCAGTTTGGAGTACAATAGCATGCAGCTTCAGGAGGAGACACCATCACTGCAGGGAGTACTGTGCATATTGTCTACTGAAGGGGTCTCAAACTGGTGACCCTCCAGCTGTTGCAGAACTACAAGTCCCATGGGGCATTGCAAAGCTAACAGTTACAAGCACCTGAACAGCCGTGCCCACGGGGGCGCGCAGAGCAGCGATCGTGGCCACGCTGTGTTGCTAAGACGCGGCATGACCTCGATCTCTGTAAAGAGGCGCGGCTTTTTAACCATGTGATCAGCTGTGTCCAATCACAGTCGGTCATGTGTAAACATGGAAATGCCAGTAATTGGCTCTCATCATCTCACACTGGCAGAGTGTGTGGCAAGGAAAGACGATCACCGGCATCACCTCGTAGGGGACATCGAGACATGTAATCAGGGCAATGATCATCAGTGCCCTGATTACAATAAAGCACTACCAGTGCCAGTATCAGTGCCCACAAGTGCCACCAATCAGTGCTGGCTATCAATGCCACCTATCAGTGCTGCCCATTAATGCCACCTATAAGTGCCCACAAGTGCCACCCATCAGTGCCGCCAATCAGTGCCCATAAGTGCAGCATATTAGTACCTCCTCATGAGGGCCACCTAATCAGTGCCCATCAGTGCCATCTCATTAGCGCACATCAGTGAAGGAGAAAAATTACTTATTTACAAAATTTACTGACAGAATCTAGAATTTTTTTTTTTTTCAAAATGGTCTCTTTTTTTTTAAATAAAAAACACAGCAGTGATTAAATACCACCAAAAGAAAGCTCTATTTGTGTGAAGAAAATTATAAAAATGTCACATGGTTATAGTGTAGCACGACCACGTAATTATCATTCAAAGTGTGACAGCGTTGAAAGCTGAAAATTGGCCTGGGCAGGAAGGGGGTGAAAGTGCCCTGTAGGTAAGTGGTTAAAGCCATTCACTTGCGTGTCCAGACTAGAGACTCTTCTTGCCTGTAAAGCAAGCCTGGGGATCAATCGAGGAAAGTCCACCTCCTTATAAGACAGGAATAGCCCCAAAGAAAACGCAAGTAGAAGTTAGTACTTTACTGTAGGGCTTATTGAGTTTGTGATTCCTCTCTGTATACTGTTCTGTAGAGTTCCTCGGAGACTGTGCTGCACTGCCACCAAGTGGGCTTACTGAGTAATACAAGCTATGCTCTAGTCTAAAATGGTCTTTCCACTTATGCAGCAAGATTGGGATAACACCTACTTTTATATAGTATTTGCTACATGTCTTCATTCAAATAGCATACATAAAAAATGTAATTAAAAAAAGCATTGCATATTACCTTTTATTAGATGGCCTTTTCTAGATTTTCCAGTAAAGAAAAATTCTACTTAGTTCTCTTTGTTATAAGGTGGCTGGGAAGCTGTGCTTATAACAATTAATTGCATCTGTACTGTGCAGAGCAGGTATGATTACATCAATTATACTACATTTGAACACTATCTGTCTTAACCATTTGCCTACTGGGCACTTTTACCCCCTTCCTGCCTTTCAGCGCTGTCACACTCTGAATGACAATTGCCCGGTCATGCAACACTGTACCCAAACTAAATTGTTTTTTTTTTTTTTTTTCACAAGTAGAGCTTTCTTTTGCTGGTATTTAATCAGCACTGAGTTTTTATTTTTTTGCAAAATAAATTAAAAAGACTGAAAATTAAAAAAAAAGAGAGAAAATTAAAAAAAGAAAAAACAAACTTTTCATACTTTGTTATAAAATTTTGCAGACAAGTAATTTTTCTCTTTCACTGATGTGCACCAATAAGGCTGCTCTGGTGGGCATTAATGAGCACTAATGAGGAAGCACTTATAGGCAGCACTGGTGATGGGCACTAATAGGCGGAACTAATAGGTGACAATGATGGGCACTGATTGGCAGCACTAGTGGGCACCGTCCCTAGCCAAGCTAATGAGTCAGATCATGCTGAACTACCTGAAAAACGCTTGTAGTCAACCATGACACCGTCTACTCAGAAACCTGAAAAAGCCTCATACATACTTACAATCCTGCATTTACTGTAGCTTTTCTAATCAAAAAATAAGTTATCTGGGATGTTTAAACAACTTTTATGCCTCCCAGATCACTTTTTTCTGCAGTAAGATGCTCCTGCTTTAAAGCCCAATTGCGGAGGGGACACAGTTTTGACCCACGCATTGCATGGGTCAACTTCTATTTTTCTCTAGGGGTGACAAGAAAGCCTATACTCACCCTTTCCATCTATGGAGCCTGCTCTGGGCTTGTTGACGTCAGAAACAGTCCACAACTGAAAAAATAAGTCAACAGTAAAGTTAGTCCAAATATTGTGAAAGATGATGTTTCGCCGAGTAAATTGATACCCAACATGTCACGCTTCAAAGTTGTGCCCCGCTCGTGGAACGTAAAAAAACCTTTACCCTTAAAAATCTCCATAGGCGACATTTAAAAAAATCTACAGGTTGCATGTTTTGAGTTACAGAGGAGGGCTGGAGTTATTGCTCTCGCTCTAATGATCGTAGTGATACCTCACGTTTGGTTTGAACACCGTTTTCATATGCGGGCGTTACTCACGCATGCACGTGATCTCAGCGGGAAGGGGCGCGTTTACATTTTATTTATTTTATGTTTTTACATTGTTCTTTAAAAAAAAAAATTATAATTTAACATCCCCATAATAGAAAAAAAGCACCTCTTAAATATGAGATCTGGGGTCAAAAAGACCTCAGATCTAATTTACACTAAAATGCAATAAAAAAATAAAAATGTGTTTGAAAAATAAATAAATGTTGCCTTAAGAGCTATGGGCGGAAGTGACACACAGAATCCAATCGCCTCCGCCGCTGGCCACGGTAAGCGGTGGAGGGCACCAGAGCGCTGCCGGATGGGGGGCCTCTCTCGCCACCGATAAAATGAATCTGCCGCATAGACCACATTTATCTGAAAGCGGACGGCTCGCTGAAGAAGAGAATGCCGGGGTTATGGCAGCTAGCTGCTGCCATAACAACGATATTCCTCTTCAAAGGACCGCCGTAATAATGACAGCGGGCAGTCTGTAAGTGGTTCACACAAGTCTATACTGAATGCATAACCTTACTCTACATTTATTATATAAACTTCAATTTACATTTTTGGTAAGGTTGAATAAATGCACCAGTCCATCCTGAGTGGGTGTGTATGTTTTATGTCTCTACCATTTTCCATATCCCTGTATATAGTGTTCGCTATTCTAATAATTTTTTGAATTTATCGAAAACTTCCCACTGACACCACCGATTGTTGAAGGGAGTTCCACATCCTTAGTGCTCTAACCTCCTACACAGCCTAAGGTTGAACTGCTTCTCATACAACTTCATTCAGTGGCCAGGTGTCTTCTTAAGCGACCTGAGACTGAATGCTTTGCGGTCTGCCCTCATCCTGATTTGGTCTCTTGCTAGCTCTGTGAGAGCTGGAGTCGCTGCTGGTTACATTCCTCCATATGGCGGGTCTGAGCTTATCCCCACAACGATCTTGTCATCCCTTGTGACGGCTGACTGCTTGATTGGTGATCCACATCCACCCAGTGTGCACTTTTCAAGATACTTTTACGTAAGTGTATCTGAATAAAGTGTAAAGCCCTGTATACACGGCCCAAATTCTCGTCAGGAAAAAAATGTTGTTCCCGACAAGATTCTCTTGCCGGCCGAGTGTACACACACACCATTCGAAAGAACCGTCGTTCTTTTGAATGGCATGAACGCAGTGACGTCATCGAATACGACGAGCATGCGCTCGTCACATTCAATGCCGTCGCCGCATTCTTGCTTCAGCCTACCTATGCCTTGGAAGCTACCGCACATGCATCAAAGTCATTTCGAGCATGCACGGGTTTCCATGGAGAGGTAAGTATACACACGCTCGGGTTTCTCGGCAGGAAAACACTGCCGAGGACCTCAAGACGAAAAAAAAAGAGCAGGTTCTCTATTTTTCCCGTCAAGATTCTGGACAGTTTTCTTGACGAGAAACCTCAAAGCCTCGTACACACGCACGGTTTACTCGGCAAGAAAGCTCTGCCAGCAGTTTTCTTGCCATTTCTTGCCGAGAAAACCATGCGTGTGTACGAGGCTTTACTTGCTTTTTTTTATCACACTGACCCAGGCCCCCTCTTTCTGCTGTTTTTGTCTGAGACTAAATAGTTTTCCCCCAATGCTAGAATATTTGTACATTGCGATCACATCTCCTCTCAAATGTCTTCTCCAGGGAAAATGTATTTATTTTGTGTATCCATTCATAAAAACTGAGATCCTCCAGCCCCCTTATTAGCTTTAATGCATGCTAACAGTCTGCTGGCCTTGTTTGCCGCAGCTTGGCATTGCATTTTATTGCTGAGCCTGTCATCTACTAGCACCCTCAAATCCTTTTCAATCCTCAATTCCCCCAAAGGTTCTCCTCCTAGTGTGTACCTTACATTCATATTTTTAGCCCCCAAATCTATTATATTACGTTTTTCTACATTGAACCTCATTTGCCATGTAGTTGCCCATCCCTCTTTTTTATCAAGGTTTTCCTATAAAGTTGCTAAATTCTTTTGTAAGGTTATTACCCTGCTTAGCTTTGTATCGTCAGCAAAAGTGAGTTTGAAATATTTATACCAACCTGTATGTTGTTTATGAACACATTAAACAGAATTGGTCTCATGAGAGAGTCTTATGCCGCGTACACACGGTCAGAATTCCCGATGGAAAAAGTCATCGGACATTCCGACCATGTGTATGCCCCATCTGACTTTTTCCGTTGGAATTTCTAACAGACTTAGATAGCGAGCAGGTTCTCAATTTTTCCATCGGAAAATCTGTTCGTCTGTATGGAATTCCGGTCCATTTGACACACTCCCCACAGTCTCTCCTCTGGCCTTGCACCCAGCTCCCCTGGCATGCCAGAAATCCACTGTGATCCACTCACCGACCTTTTCCTGCCAAGTTCATGATGGAGAACATTAATTGGACACATGTTTCATGACCGTAGAAGGATGTACTCCCAGCTCTCCCAGATGGGGATGGCCTCCTGCTGCTGCTGTCTAATGCTCCATTCTCCACGTCTACCGGCCAACAACTCCTACCCAGTGGGCTGGGAACTGAGCTTATCGTCCCCTGCAAATACCAAGTTGGGATTGGTCAGGGCTCCTCACTAGGGATGAGCCGAACACTCCCCAGTTTGGTTTGCACCAGAACATGCGAACAGGCAAAAAATTTGTTCAAACACGCAAACACCGTTGAAGTCTATGGGACACATACATGAAAAATCAAAAGTGCTAATTTTAAAAATTAATATGCAAGTTATTGTCCTAAAAAGTGTATCAATGCAAAAAAAGTTTTAAAGACAGACGTTTTTTTCGGGAGGAGTGATTTTAATAATGCTTAAAGTGAAACAATAAAAGTGAAATATTCCTTTAAATTTCGTACCTGGGGGGTGTCTAAAGTATGCCTGTAAAGTAGCGCATGTTTCCCATACTTAGAATTGTCCCTGCACAAAGTGTCATTTCTGAAGGAAAAAAAGTCAATACAGAGGAAAGTAATTGAAATATTAAGGTAAACCCCTGACATTTTTTTCAATTACTTTTTTCTGTATTGCCAGGACCCGACAATTCATTAACCACTTAAGACCCGGACGTTTATGCAGGTAAAGGACCTGGCCAGTTTTTGCGATTCGGCACTGCGTCGCTTTAACTGACAATTGCGCGGTCGTGCGATGTGGCTCCCAAACAAAATTGGCGTCCTTTTTTCCCCACAAATAGAGCGTTCTTTTTGTGGTATTTGATCACCTCTGCGGTTTTCATTTTTTGCGCTATAAACAAAAATAGAGCGACAATTTTGAAAAAAATCAATACTTTTTGCTATAATAAATATCCCCCAAAAAGATATAAAAAAACTTTTTTTTTCCTCAGTTTAGGCCGATACGTATTCTTCTACCTATTTTTGGTAAAAAAAAATGCAATAAGCGTTTATAGATTGGTTTTCGCAAAATTTATAGCGTTTACAAAATAGGAGATAGTTTTATTGCATTTTTATTAATTATCTTTTTCTACTAATGCCAGCGATCAGCAATTTTTTTCGTGACTGCGACATTATGGCGGACACATCGGACAATTTTGACACATTTTTGGGACCATTGTCATTTTCACAGCAAAAAATGCTATAAAAATGCATTGTTTACTGTGAAAATGACAATTGCAGTTTGGGAGTTAACCACTAGGGGGTGCTGTAGGGGTTATGTGTGACCTCATATGTTTTTCTAACTGTAGGGGGGCGGGGCTGGACGTGTGACGTCATTGATCGTGTTTCCCTATATTAGGGAACACACGATCAATGAAGCTGCCACTGTGAAGAACGGGGAAGCTGTGTTTACACACAGCTCTCCTCGTTCTTCTGCTCCATGGAGACCAATCACGGGACTTGGGCGGCGATCGGGTCAGCGGGTACGTGCTTGTGCCCAGCCGTGCCATTCTGCCGACGTATATCTGCAGGAGGAGGTCCTTAAGTGGTTAATAGCGGGAGTAGTTTTAAATTACTTTTTTTTCCTTCAAAAATTACATTTTGTGCAGGGAACTAAAATGTAAAAAAAAATGTGTGGGGGTCCCCCCAAATTCCATAATAGGCCGTTCAGGTCTGGTATGGATATTAAGGGGAACCCCGCGTAATTGAAAAAAAAAAGTGACGTGGATGGGTGACCCCGACCCCTCTGATGCAACGGAAACCAGCTATCCATGTCAATGGGTAAGCCTGGCTTTTCCACTTGTGTCCTAGGGAGGCAGGGTCACGTGACGGGTGGCCCCGCTCTCAGCTACATAAGAGCTGTCAGGCTGGCCGCGGTCATTCCCGGGGCATCTCCGGTAGAGTAAGGATCGTGTGCCTGTTCCTCTGGACATCATCACTGGAGCGTGGAGATCACCCATCGCTGGATACCAAGAATGGATTCCATTGCTGGAGTGGAGATCGAGACATCGCTGGAATGTTTTTTTTCTTTTTAATAAAGGACTTATAAAGCTGTGTCTGTTTTTAACAATTTGACTTTTTTTGTGTGAATTGATAGGGGTAAAATGTACCCCTTATCAATTCACATGGGGGATCCCCTGTGTTAAAGGGGGCTTCCAGGGGGCGTGGCCTGGCAAGCGATGGAGTAGGACGTGGGTGAGAGGAGCTCCTCTGGCTGATACTCCTGTAGATCATCCTGGCTAACAATTTGAGTTGTTAAACTCCGTGGAAACCTGCCTGAACTTGCAGGGATAGGTGAGAGACCTGTCCCCGCCGAAAAAAACTTCTGCTGCGGCAGATAAACTGGCCAAATACCACCACGATGGGGGAGAGGAGCAGGCCAAAGATGTCGCTGACGAGGCCTCAGGAGCGGATCGCCATGCGGCGGAGACGGCCAAAGTGCTGGAGGCTATAGCTGTGCTGCAGGGGACCGTAACGACTAAGATTGACGAGGTGAAAATTGACATTTCACTCATGAGGCAGGATTTGCCTGCGGTCCGGGAGCGGGTTAAGGAGACGGAGGAACGCATAAGCGCCGCGGAGGATGTTCTGTATCCCATGCAGCGGGCGGCGGAGGGGGTGCAGCGCCAAATTCAGCAACTGCATGCACATCAGGACGAAATGGAGAACAGGCTCCGCCGCTGCAATTTGCGCTTTATTGGAATACCGGAGCGAACGGAGGGCAGAGACCCGGCCGATTACTTGGAACAGCTCCTGATCAGGATATATGGAAGAGAGGCGTTCTCCGCCATGTTTGCGGTGGAGAGGGCGCACAGGATCCCAGCGAAACCCCCTCCATAAGGGGACCCTCCACGCACATTCATTGCTAAATTCCTGAACTTTCGTGACAGGGATAAAATTATGCGATTGTCCCGGGAGAAGGGGAACATGCGAGTGGAGAATGCTCAGGTAGCGGTGTTCCCGGACTTCTCTGCAGAGGTACAGAAGAAGAGATCTCAATATCAAGATTTGAAACGTCGCCTGTGTGTGTTACATTTAAAGTACGCCATGTTATTTCCAGCCAGACTGCGGGTGGAAGAAGATGGACGGGTGATGTTTTTTGACACCCCAGCAGCAGCTGCTGAATGGCTGGATTGGAAGGGGAGACAGGAGTGAGGCCTACTATGAAAATACGTGAGTACTATACAGGGGGGGCTGGGGACAGTTTTTCTGGGGTGAGGAAGAAGGCCCCCCCCACCCCCTATCCTGCATAAAGCTCTGCTAAGAGAACGCTCTGCTGTATACTAAGGGATCCCCAGCACATGACATTGCTGTTTTATCCTGCCCTGTCCCCCTTGTTTTATGGGTCTTGAACATGGGGCCTGGGGATCCGGGTGTGACTGTCTCAGAGGAGACCTGCGGACTGGTATTGACCCCCCTCCGGGGCTCCGGAGGGGGGGAAGATGGAACTCCCCCGTTTTTTGTTATACTTGCACGCCGCAGTAGATCAGGACAGGATCCTGAATCAGTTTGATACAGCGGTGGGGATGGCAAACAGCAATGGCTGTGGACAGCCAGAGGAGCAAAGAACTACAATACTTGGGATATGTTATGTTTTCCCCGTATCGAATCCGCGTGTTGCTCAGTGAACAATCGTCCCGATAGACGAATGTACGATGGGTTAGCCATGGTACACACAGAACCTAAGATCCGTGCCTCCAGTCAGGTTTTCCTGCTGGATGATGTGCTTTTTTCTTTTTGCATAAGGGTTCTGCTTGTTGGGGATTGTATGCTCACACCATGTTGGGGAGGTGCTGGGCTGGGTGGGGGGAGGGGTGTTGAGAAGTATCAGGGCCACTGTTGGGACCCTGTACAGTTGCTAAGTTGGTTTATGTATTGTAGAGATGGGATATGGCAATGTGTAAATGCAAAAACAGGAAACTGGGATGTCCAGGGAGTAATGATGGCTACACCGGGGTATTGGAATGTTGTGCTGCAGATCCGTCTCTGTAAATGTTATCTCAAAGTGCCATGACCTCTATTAAATTCCTAACCTGGAACGTGAGGGGGGTGAGGAATAAAATCAAGCGCACGGTGGCTCTAGCTTATCTTAAAGCGCAAAAGGCGAATGTTATTGCTTTGACAGAAATGCACGTTACCAGTCATTTACAGGCCGCACGAAAACGCCCATGGATTGGATGGGCTTATCATAGCACCCATTCTAGTTTTTCCAGAGGAGTGTCGCTCCTGGTGTCGAAGGCCACCCCTTTTGAATTGCTTTCACTGGAGTCGGATCAGCAGGGGAAATATTTATTCTTACATGCACGCATTGGGGGAGTACCTGTGTTATTGATTGCCTGCTATATCCCCCCTCCGTTCAGCTCGGAGGTCGTCACCCAGGGCTTGGCATTTATGGCTAAGCACCCGACGGTACCGTCGGTATGGATGGGGGATTTTAACATGGTGATGGACCCCGGCCTGGATCGACCGGCAATGCCGGGGGGACCCCGGCTTGTCCAGACTGGGCCGCCTGATGAAAGAATTTGCTTTAGTAGATGTGTGGAGACAAAGGAATCCTCAGGTCAGGGCTTTCACATGCCATTCTGCCAGCCACGCCACTATGTCCCGCATAGATTATGTCCTGGTCTCCGCTGCACTACTGCCCAAAGTAGGGGGGGCCGGATTTGCTCCCAGGGCCCTGTCAGATCACTCGCCATGTTGGGTACAGTTATCTCTGTTAGATAGGGCACCTGTGAGGGAGTGGAAGCTTAACCCCTTTTGGCTGACGGTCCTGACTGATCATGACAAAATTGAACGGGAATTGCAGTTCCTACTTCCTGAGGGGCAGGGGTACACGGATATTAATTCCAGGTGGGATACATTTAAAACTCAGGTGTGCAGGGTGTTGGACACTAAGATACGTAGACTTAAACAGACCTCCAAAATAATTGTAAATGGTGCGGAAGACACACTGCAGGACCTTGAGGCGGCATTTAACACTCAGCCCACAATAGAGAACCTGACCAAGGTGAGATTGCAGACTAGAACGGTCACACAGTTACATCTGGAGAAGGCCAAACAGCGCATTTTCTTCAGCAAGACACGAGTGTATGAACATGGGGAAAAAGCAGGGAAGATGTTGGCGTACTTGGCGCACTTAGAGGACAGGCCACCAGTGGTGGTTTCACTGGTAGAGCCGGACGGCTCGGTCATCACGGACCCCCCGGTGGTGGCAGATAGGTTCAGAAACTTTTACAAAGACTTATATAGATCCCAAACACACGCTGCAGGAAATATGGGCATACCTACACACACTGCAATTTTCACGGTTGAGTCGGGGGCAAGTGCAGATGCTAGAAGCCCCAATTACTACTCAAGATATAGCCACGGCGATATCGCAAATGGCCAAGTCTAAGGCTCCTGGCCTAGACTGCCTTCCGCTAGAGTTTTTTTTTATTTTTTTTTTATTTTTTTTTTCCACCTCAGCTTTTTACCAAATTCTAGAGACTCGCTCATGATTTGTTGCTTCTTTCGTCTCTATTTGAGTTTGCATCATGAGTGGTATCTTTCCTGTATGCTGTCTTTCTCTTTTTAAGTATTCCTTAAATGTATATATCTGTGTACATGCAGTATAAATGCCGACCCTCTATAGGGGCGACCAGATCACGACCCAGCTGTTTTTCCCCCAGCGCACCGTATTGGCTGGTCGAGACTAAATTAATCTCGAACAAGAAAGACACTCATATATATATATATATATATACATATACATATATATACATACATATACATACACATACACATACCTACATATCCACTTATCTATATATTTTTTTTTTTTTTTTTTTTTTTTAATTGATTAACACCCACCCTCCCTCCCCTCATGGCTCCCAGGGATCTCCCGTTTGTCCCTGGTAAAAGATATAAAAAAAAAGAAGTGGTAAAAAGAAGAAGAAGGCTTCGAAAGAGACTTGGCGTCAGCTGTTCGGCTAGAGATAACTAGGGAAAAGGAAGAGAAGAGGTATACTAAGAGTAGAAGAAAGCCGGAAGGGGACGGAGGTATATAAGTCTCACTTTAGAATGACAGGGGATAGGGATTTTTGCGATATCCATTGCATATATCTAACGTCGATCAGACCCTAACTCTCTCTGCATAACTCCATGTTTTTTTGTATTCCTTCCATTTACCCCATTTCTCCCTATGTTCACTGTTCCTCTCCAAATAACTATCCTTAAGTTCTTCTAATCTATACGTTTCCTCCACTGCGTCTATCCAACTCCAAATATGTGGGCTTTCCGTCTCCTGCCACTTCTTAGGTATAAGTCTCTTGGCTGCATTTAGGAGGTGGGGGATTAGGGACTGCTTGTATTTTTTTACGCCCTCTTGACTGCCATGAAAGAGGACGACCCATGGGTCTTTCTTGATCTCCTCTCCCGTGATAATCTTTATTTGTCTCAATATTATGTCCCAATATGTTTGGATCTTAGGGCATAGCCACCATAGATGTGCCATCGTACCTCTTTCCTGGCAGCCCCTCCAGCAGTCTGCGGACTGACCTGCTTTAAATTTATTTGCTTTGTCCGGGGTGATATACCATCCTGAGAGGCACTTATAATTTGCTTCAGCTGTACGTATATCTATTGCCGATGAGTGGGTTAATTTCATAATCCTCTGAACAGTATTTATCCCCCTCGTGATCCCTAACTCTCTTTCCCATTTATCTATAAAAGGTGCTTCATCCCGTGTTCCTAACTTAACCAATAACCCGTACAGTTTAGTGATTGTGCCCTTAGAATTCTTAGATTTACAAATTTTCTCGAGTGAAGTCAGCTCCGCCTCCGTCCGTAATGGGCGGGGGAGGTGCCGTACAAAGTGGATCAACTGGTAGTAATGCCACCTATCAAGATTCCAAAAGTCCGTTTTGGCTTTCAAATCTTCGTAGGTCATTATCTCACCGTTTTTAATAATATCCCCCAAGTGCACTGTGTCTCTCCTTATCCAGTTCCCTCCTATTTTTTTTTCCCCAGGTGGGAAATAAGGGTTTTCTTTTAGATTCATTAAAGGGGAGTTAAATTTCCCTTCTAATTGTGCCTGCATCCTATCCCACATTCTTAAAGTGTCCCGTGTTATGTCATGTGTTTTGTGATCTAGTGCTCTGTGTTGTGCAGGGATCCAAATAATATTATTCAAATATTTATTAGTTAACGCTTTCTCAATTTGCACCCACCTTTTATCTGTCCTGTCCCTAGCCCACTCTACCGCACGCGATAAGACCGCCGCCTTGTAGTAACTTTTGATATCCGGGGCTGCCAGACCGCCGAGTGGCTTGCCCTGTTTTATTATGGAGAGGGATATTCTATGCTTTTTTTTTTTCCAAACGTAATTTAATAATAAAGTGTTAAGGATTCTCAGATATTGCTGGGGAAGAGCAATTGGGACTAATAAGAATTTATAGAGAATTTTAGGAACTACCACCATCTTCAACATGTTTATGCGTCCTATCCATGATATAGGTTTATTGATCGTTCTTTTTAATTCATTCTTGATCTCATTTAATAAAGGAATATAGTTTATTTTATACATCTTCTGTGTTGTATTGGCAAGTTTTATTCCTAGGTACTTAAGTTCTTTAGTCCATGGGAACGCGCATACTTCCTTAACTGAATATACCTCTCTTTTATTTAAATTAATGTTCAGGATCTCAGATTTGGTTACGTTAATTTTAAAGTTGGAGATAGCGCCATATTGTTGCATGACTCTAGAAAGCTTGGGGATAGATTTGACTGGGTTAGTTACGTAAAATAAGATGTCATCGGCAAAAGCCGATAGTTTGTGTTCTTCCCCTTCTACTCTCACTCCGTTGATGTCTGGGTCATTACGAATAGTGGCCAGCAGCGGCTCAAGGGATAGAATAAAGAGGAGGGGCGACAATGGGCACCCCTGTCTCGTCCCGTTTTTCATCTCGAAGGGTTCCGATAGTGTGCCATTGATTTTTATTTGCGCGGTGGGGTGGTGATATAGTGTTTTGATCCAGCGGGACATCCTGTTTCCTATTCCCATGACGGTGAGAGTTTCCATCATGAGCCCCCAGTCTACCCTGTCGAATGCTTTTTCAGCATCGACTGACAGGAAGAGACCTGGGGGCTCGTTCTGCCTTATGGTCTGAAGCAGAAGAATTGCCCTTAGGCTGTTGTCTTTACCCTCTCTATTGGGCACAAAGCCTACCTGGTCGGGGTGCACCAATAAATGCATGACCCCTTTCAGGCGGCACGCCAGAATTTTCGCGAAAAGTTTGATGTCTGTATTTAACAGAGAGATAGGTCTGTATCCCGAGCATAGAGAGCTATCCTTGCCTTCCTTCAAGATTATTGCCACCACAGCCGCTATGGCCCCGCTACTAGTTTCAAATTCCGACCCCAATCCATTGAAATATTTACAGAGTCTCGGTATCAGGATGTTACTAAATCTTTTATAATAAAAGGTGGAAAACCCATCTGGCCCCGGACTCTTTCCACCAGTGGTGGAATTTATAGCCCTTTTTATTTCTTCCTCAGTTATGGGTCGATCCATGGTCAAGCTTTCCATCTCCTCCAGTCTAGAAAGTCCTGCGTTATCGAGAAACTCTCGGGTCTCCTCCTCCCTTCCCCCTACCTGCCAACCTGTGTGTTTTATTGTGTATAGGTCCTCGTAGTATTTTTTGAATGTATCCGCGATTTCGGAGGTTGCATAAACCAGTTTCCCGTCTTTACCTTTAATTTTCTCAATATAGTTCCTGGCTTTCTTTTTTTGGGCCATTTTAGCTAGAAGTTTGCTTGGTTTGTTTCCCCATATATACCTCTCTTTGGAAATGCAGTTTAATTTGTACCTTGCTTCTTGTTCCAAGATCTCCTTGAGTGCGTCTCTTTTTAAAATTAAGTTATGATAAGTCACTTTTGCTCTCAGCACTTTGTGTTCCCGTTCTAGCGTCTCTATCTCTTTCCTCAGGGTGGAAGCATTACTTTTTCTCTCTTTTTTTTTTTTTGCGCCCTCTGCAATTAGGATCCCTCTGATAAAAGCTTTGTGCGTCTCCCACAGGGTTGCACTGGTAATCCCCTCTGTGTCATTTGTGAGGAAAAATTGTTTTAATTCTGCCTCTACCCTGCTTCCCCCTCCCTCATCGTGGATCAGGCTATCATCCAGGCGCCACGTCGGCCGCTGTCTCCTTTGTACAGCTAGTATAATTTTCATCGAGACCGGGGCATGGTCCGATACAGTCATAATTCCAATTTCTGTCTCAGTAATAGCGTCGATCAACCTGTGGTCCGCTAGGATGTAGTCGATCCTGGAGTACGTTCCGTGGGGGGGGGAGAAAAATGTGTAATCATGCTCATTTGGATGTTTAGTCCGCCAGACATCCACTAGTTGGCATTCATGGAGCTTATGTTTAATTCTCTGTAGATGCACATTTTTTGTCTCCCTCCCACAGAACGTGCGATCTTCCGTTGGATTTAAAACAAAATTTAAATCGCCCATCAGGATTATAAATCCCTCGGCAAAGTTGTTCAATTTTCCCAGAATTTTATTTAAATATTGGGTTGGATGCACGTTAGGGGCATAAATGTTGGCTAAGGTGTAAATAATATTTTCAATCCTTATTTTAAGGAACAGGAATCTCCCTTCTGGGTCAGTCATCCTTGCCTCCAAGGTAAACCCAAACCCTCTTGTAAACCCAATCGCTACTCCCCTTGCGCGTTTTGAGATGGAATCGCCGTAAACCCAAGTGGGGTACGCCGGGGAGTAGAGCTTGATGTTAGCTTCCATGGTCAAGTGCGTTTCTTGAATAAACACTACATCAGCTCTGAGTTGTTCAATCTCTGCTAGGACCTTTAATCTTTTACCTACTGAGTTTAATCCCTTTACGTTATAGGATAAAAATTTTACTTCTGTCATTTCCGATAACCAAGTCGCCTCCTTAAATGCACGGGACTTTTCCGGAAGATTCCTGGGAGCCATGATACCCTTCCCACCCCCCTCCCCCTCCCCCCTCACCCACCCCTACCCAAGCCAGATCTTCACCCCTGAACCGTAGGGATCTTTGGTATCCCCTACCCATCGGTTCTTGTGGATGAGGTGTTACACCCCACGCCCCTCCCTCCTGTTCTCACAGGACTAGTTCTTATATGGGAGGAGTTACGGATCTGCCCTCCTTATGCCCTTCTCTAATCGCCCCCCAGCCCTTCCTCCCTCCCTCTCCCCATCCTGTCCGGCCGCCCCACCCACAACCGCCCCAAAGGGCGGGCTGTTATCTGACCGCTATTCCACCCATCCTGGTATTTCTATGACCGGCATGTCCAGTTTACGGCAGAACCCTGAGAGTTCTTCGGGAAATATTAATTTCGCTGACACTCCCTCTTTATGGCCTATCAAACAGGCCGGAAAGCCCCATTGGTAGCTTATATTGAGTTGACGCATCTGTTCCAGGAGGGGTTTTAGGTGTCTTCTTCTGGCTAGGGTTTCCCAGGCCAGATCCGTGAAGATCTGAATCTCCCTGCCGTCGTAAGATAAGGGAGGTTTTCTTCTCAGTTTTAACCAAATTGTCTCTTTATCTTCAAAATGTCTGAACCTCACAATTATGTCCCTATGCCAATTCCCTCCTCCCTCCCTCGTCTTCCCCACACGATGGACCCGTTCTATTCTAAGAGGGCCCTCCGAGCCATTATCGAGGAGGGGGAGGAACAAATCTTCGAGGATTTTCCTCAGGTCTTCGCCCTTCTCCTCCTTTACAGATCGTAATCTTAAATTTTGCCTTCTATTGCGGTTCTCTTGATCTTCGAGACGATATTGCAGCCCTCTCTGATTTTGTTTCATAGTCAGGTGCTGAGTCCTCAGTTCATTTAAATCCTGGTCCTGCTTTTCTATTATTTTCTCCGCTTCCTCTACCCGTTCCAGCATGTGGAATAAGTCCGTTCTTAATGTACTGATTTCCTCTTTTATAACGTTCTCCAGTCTCATTAACATTGCCGCCATTTCTCCCGTGGTTGGGATGTGAGAGTCCGAGCTCTGTTCTTCTACTTGGCTAGCTACCTGGTCCAGTTCTGTTAAAGTATCAGATGTCAGATTTGCTGCCCCCACTCCTCCCTTTTTGTTTACCCCCGTTTTTTCTGTTTTTTTAATCGTGCCTGGGCTCTTTGTGCCCGGGGTCATGTAGTGTCTAATCGTAGTTGGAGAGGGAATATCCTTTGGGGCTTTCGAAGCAGCCCCCCTTGTTGATCTGTTCATTTTGTGTTTTTTTGTCGCTCTGATGCGCTTCCCCAGTTTGAGCAGTAAATGAGGGGCCTAACACCCCCCCTTTTTTTTTTTTTTTGCCGAAACCGCACAATTTTTGTATCTCTCTATGGCGTGATTTCCTAAAAGGGGGGAGAGGTTGAAGGTTTTTCTTCTCCCTTTTTTTTTCCTCCCCCTAATCAGGAGTTGCCACCTGACATTTCCGAAAGTTTTTTAGGGGTTCCGGGGATTAACCCGATACCCTAAGATATACCTGGGGGAGGCGGATCAGCCTCTCTCTATTTTAGGAAGAGTTGCACCCCCGTCCGATTGGGGACTTTTTCTTTAGGGATTCTCCACTTAGAAACACCTAGTGGTTTTTGAGCCGCCGTCCTCCCAAAAAGGGGGAGGGGGGTTAAGTTTGTGTCCCCTTCTTCCCCTCTTTTTTTTTTTGTTGTTTTTTTTTTTTGGGGGGTTAGTGCTCCTCCTGAGTATAGTGGGGCGTATTAGACGCAATCCCCCTGGGGTTGCGCTCCGCTTCTCAGATTTTTGATACCTTGGGCCGGTATAATAAGGCTGTCCTATGAGCCAGGTTAAACCTGGGGAGTAAAACTTAGTGGATTTTTCTGCTGAGGTTTCCGTTCAGCCTCCCCGTAATTTAGCTGCCCTTTATAAGGGTGGGAGCGAAAGTCTTTTAAGAAACTAACCCGATTACTTTTGGTATCCGTGTATTTCTCCTTTTTTTTTTTTTTGGGTTGATAGCCAGCCTTATTATTTAGAGTTAATGCAATTTGTATGAAATTCCCTGACTCGGACCCATACTCCGGGGCGTCACTCCTCACCAAATTAATTATGGTTTGCGGGGAGAGATAGTGTCTCTGAAATGTCAATATGCTTCCACACTCTAACCTGCATCAATATCCACAGTGTTTAAAGTATAGACCCATGCGCTTTGGATACTTGAGTTCACATGTGAATAGCTTTGAGGGGGAAAGAGAAAAAAACAAGGAAAACGCCAGGAAGCTATAGCGACCCTGCAAAGATCCCTATAATCTTTATAGGGCATAAGCGGTTCCTCAAATCGTCCTTATTATTGATTTCTTCCTCTGATTTATGCTTTACCAATGCAGGGTCTCTAAGAATACAGTTAATTTACACACATGCAGAGTGGCCGTTTGCCATAGGAGATGCAACTTATCATTACCTGTCCCCTGCTGTCAGTGCATTGATCCATGCTCCAAAGGTTACCATGGTGTAGTCTTATGGAGAGAGGAAGAAAGAAAAAAGGGTCCATATTACCTGATCTAATGGGATGTCCTGGGCTCACCACCAAACAGTAGGGGGGGGTGGGAGGCAGGCAGGAGCGCCGCAAGTGGGAGCCTCCTTCTGTTCAATTCGTCCTGTACCTTAACAGCTGACTCCCAGAGCGGCACGAGGGGGGGCCGGAGAGTGCGGGGCCATCGGAAGGCGGCGGATGCTGGTCTTTTTCCGCAATGAGGGAGCTAGCCCCGCGGTGAGATCCCTCGCTGCAGCGCGATCGCTGCCTCTGGGGCGCCGCCGGGTCTAGGTCCCTCCATCCTCCTCCGGGTCAGATCCGTATCGTGGGCCGCTCCTCCCTCCGACGTGCGTGCTTCACGTGCACCACGTCATCTCTGTCTTCCCCTATTCGAAATAATTTAATTGGAAAAACCTACTGCTTACAGCAAGGTCAGGGTGTTCCGCTAGAGTTTTATGCTACATACTCAGAGACACTGATCCCCAGGTTGAGGGCGTTGTACCTCTCTATATTTGATTTAGGAACTCTCCCCTCCTCTATGCAGGAAGCTCAGATAATTGTACTCCCTAAGCCGGGTAAGGACCCTCAATACCCCGAATCTTACAGACCAATTTCCCTGCTTCCGGTGGACATTAAAATTTTAGCCAAGGTTCTGTCTTCCAGATTGAACTGTGATTCTTTCACTGATTCATGGGGACCAAACAGGGTTTATGCCAGGGGAAAACACTGCCATGAATATTAGGAGGTTATTTATGAACATACAAGCGCAACATGACAACGTGGGAACCCGGGTAGTAGTTGCTTTGGACACGGCCAAGGCTTTCGACTCAGTTGAGTGACCATATTTGTGGGAGTGCCTGAGATGTTTCGGCTTCGGCCCACGTTTCATTAAATGGGTACAGTTGCTATATCAGACCCCCAAGGCTAGGGTGTTCGTGAATGGGTGGCTATCGAAACAGATATCCCTGGAGAGAGGCACGAGGCAGGGATGTCCCCTGTCGCCGCTGCTATATGCATTAGCTGCCGAGCCGTTGGCAATCGCCATTAGGATGAGCTCGGAGGTGGTGGGGCTTAGGAAGGGAGATACCTGGGAAAAGATTGGATTGTATGCGGACGATACGATTTTATATCTGGAGGATCAGGGCCCTTCATTGAGGGCGGCTCTAAATATTATAGAGGAGGTGGGGAAATTCTCCGGCCTGCGGATTAACTGGGACAAGTCTAAAATCCTTCCACTGGATCTGTTCCCCCCTCCAGCAGTGTCTCATGAACTACCATTACAGAGAGTGGCGGAAGTTAAATATTTAGGGGTGCGGATCACGAGGAATCTTAAAGATTATGTCCCTCCTTAATGTGGATCCGCTCTTTGCAGTGGTTAAACCTAGAACGCAGGCCTGGGCGAAACTTCCCCTCGGGGTGATGGGTAGAATAAACTTGATAAAAATTATCCTATTGCCTAAAATTCTATACATGGTATGGCATGCCCCCCTTTACATACCTCTCAAGATATTTAAACAGTTTGAAGCAATCTTAAACTCGTTTGTGTGGGGCTCGGGCAGGCACAAGTTGGCATGGCGTATACTCCAAAACCCGAACACGGAGGGGGGGTGCTCTCTCCCTGACATACAGGACTATTACATAGCATCACAATTGTCTCACTTGTACTATTTTAATACGTCTGAGTCGCAGAGATATAGATCATTAGTCTGTAATAAGCCGGATAGTCCTTTCCACACTCCTGTGCAGGCAATCTTTAGGAGGGGTCATGGAGGATGCAAGACTGCCCGATTCGGGGCAGACATGCTGACGCACCACCAAAAAGTATGGGACGTTGGCCTTAAAAAACAAGGCAGGGATCACATGCATTCACATACCCCGCTGTGGAAAAATAGCTCCATGCCTGAGTTGGATACAGTGCCTGATCAGGGGGTGTGGGCGTCGTATGGGATACTATTTTTGTCTCAGGTCATGTCAACTACGGGCCCAAAGCCATTCACCAGACTCAGGGAGGAGTTTTCCCTTCCGCCGCAGCTTCACTTTAGGTATCTGCAGCTCAGGCATGCCCTCAGAGCCCAGTTGGGCTCGGACGGCATAGATGTGAGCGCCCCGCAGGTGTTGGATGTGTTATTTGGGAAGGAGTCGGCTGGACTCACGTCCAACTGTTACTATGTCATCAGGAGGCGGAGGGCCAGCAAGGTAGCGCAGGTAGCCAAACTAAAATGGGAGAGGGATCTGGGCCCCATAGATGACACAGAGTGGGATGAGGTACTGGAGGGGGTTAAGGATGTGTCCCCCAAGCTGTCAGATAGACTAACCCAGTTGTACATCTTGCATCAAGCATATATTACACCACAGAGACTGGCAAAATTTCAAACCACAGGGAGCCCTTTGTGTCACAGGTGTGCAGCTGAGGAGGGCTCGTTTTATCACATGTTGTGGCACTGCTCGGATATACAGGCATACTGGCTGCAGGTGACACAATTTCTTCACGATAATATGGGAACCCCGGTGGGCATGGACCCAAAGTTGTGTCTGTTGGGTCTGTTACCCGATGCGGATACAGAAAAATATCAAGCGATCTTTATGTGTGAAACATTATTCTTGGCTAGGAAGGCAGTGGCGAAAGTATGGATGCAACCGGAGGCACCGACACTGAGGGATTGGAAGAGGGAGGTGAATGCTATTCTCCCATACAGGAAAATGATTTATACACATAGAGGGAGACCACAAAAAATTTCCAATGTGTGGGACAGATGGCTGGAAGATGGTGAAACGTGTACAGTCTGAGTATAGAGGTGCCGAAACTTTGTGTGAGTTAGAGGGGGATTGGATGGGCGTGAGTCACTTGGGTCCTAGCAGGCAGAGTTGTTGACCAATGAGTTTCTTTTTATGTGTGGTCGGGGAAGTGCCTATTTCTATTTTTTTTTCTGTTTGCCTGGGGTTACACCTACGGAAGGGAATGTAGTCGCTATGGATAATTGTAATTGTTTTTGCCATGGATTACATGGGGAATGTTGACCCATTGTTATAAATGTTTGTATACCTTGATCTACATCTCAATAAACTTGGATTTGTTGGGGAAAAAAAAGGGGGCTTCCAGATTCCGATAAGCCCCCTGCCCACAGACCCCCACAACCATCGGGCAAGGGTTGTGGGGATGAGGCCCTTGTCCCCATCAACATGGGGACATTGTGCTTTGGACCCCAAAGCATCCTCCCCATGTTGAGGGCATGTGGCCTGGTACGGTTCAGGAGGGAGGCTCTCTCTCGCCCCCCCCTCTGTTCCTGCCGCCTGCCAGGTTGCGTGCTCGGATAAAGGGTCTGTATGGATTTTTGGGGGGAACCCCATGTAATTTTTTTTTTTTTAATTACGCTGGGTTCACCTTAATATCCATACCAGACCTGAAGAGCCTGATATGGAATTTGGGGGGACCCCCACACTTTCTTTTTCTTAATTTAAACAAGTAATTTAAAACTACTCCCGCTATAAATGAATTGTCGGGTCCCGGCAATACAGATAAAAGTCATTGAAAAAAAAAAGCAGGGGTTTCCCTTAATATTCATACCAGACCCAAAGGGCCTGGTAATGGACTGGGTGGGCCTGTCATTTTTTTCAATTACTTTTCTCTGTATTGCTGGGACGGACAATTCATGAATAGCCGCTAGTAGTTTTAAATTACTTTTTTTCCTTCAAAAATTACACTTTGTGCAGGGACAGTTCTAAACATGGGAAACGAGCACTACTTTAGACACCCCCCAGGTACGAAATTTAAAGGAATATTTCACTTTTATTGTTTCACTTTAAGCATTATTAAAATCACTGCTCCCAAAAAAACGGGTGTTTTTAAAACTTTCTTTTGCATTGATACATGTCCCCTGGGGTAGGACCCAGGTCCCCAAACACTTTTTAGGACAATACCTTGAAAATTAACCTTTAAAATAAGCACTTTAGAATTCTCCCATAGACTTTTATAGGGTGTTACGCAGCTTTTCGAATTTGCTGTGAACACCCCAAATTGTTCACTGTTCGCCGAACTGGTGGACAGCCAATGTTCGAATCGAACTCATGTTCGACTCGAACTCGAAGCTCATTCCTACTCCTCATATGGCCCTGCCCCTCTTCCAGATAATTCTCCCTGGAAGCAGGGGAGGCGTCCCAGAACAAAAGCACAGGTGATCACACCCACTGCTACACTAAGGACTCCCTGCCCCAGATCAAAATAAGCAGGCCTAGCCTGGAGCATAGGCCTGCCTAAATTTACCTGCACTGACAGTTTCCCTTGCAAAAATCCTATTCTAGCACCTACCTACAGTAGAGGGTGCTACATTTACATATGTGTACGCACACTTTCTTTTGGTGTGTAATATCCCTGCAGGATTTTATAGTACTGTTCTTGGTGTGATCACCATTATCGTGTTATCTGCAGAGGTTTGGGGCAACACTGTATTTTGCTACTATTTAGGCATGACCAGGAGCAAACAACTGGGAGGAGATGAGAGGGATTACTTTAAGTTTTGGTCAAAATAATCTCTCTTGTTGATTTGACATACAGAATTTTATGAGCTGGGATGATCTGTGAATAATAAGTTTTGTTGCACTAAATATCTCATTCATTTATCGGTTTCAGTGGCTGTCAGGAAGGACATGCCAGCAGACAAGATGGCTCCCCTGGGCAGATTAATGTTCACAGCTCTTCATGTGCACCTAGGAAATGTACACTTGCTCATGCCCATGTGCGTGCATTGCCGTGTGCATGTGCACCCCGTGACAGATGTTGGCATCAAATGGACTATTTAAACTGGGTCAGTGCTGTCTTGTCTACAGCATTCCTGTGCTAACTCGCTACTCTACATCTGTCTCCAGTTATTGACCCGACTTGCCTTGACTACTCCTGAACTCCCCCTGCACTGACCCTGGCTTGTCCCTGACCTTTGTTTTTGACCAATTACTGCTACTTTGACAATTTGTTACGGACCTGGCCTGCACCATGACTTCACTTCTGCTTCAGCATCTGTACCTGATCTGTCTGCCTGTGTATGACCTGGTTCGTCTGACCCTGTATGTTCCAGTCCCTACTGAATTACCAAGCTGCAAGCATCTGCCTGTTATCCACCAGTGCCATCAGCTTCTAGGTTTTAGGCTAGGTTCACATTGGTACGTATTGACATGTCAAATCGGCGGCTATTGCCAGCAATGGCACTGTTTGAATCGGTGCGGCGCCACACTGATTCCCAAAAGTAGTCCCTGTACTTCAAGGGGCGATTTGTCTAGAGACATCTGTGCAGGAAACCGCACAGATGTCTGTCAAATTGCTGCTGAAGTTGGACTGAATTGCCGGGTTAGAAATCGTGCAAATTCAGCTGAACTTGCACGATTTCTAACCCGCTCCAATTTGAACCTAGGCTTATTGTCAAAAACTTAAAACCCCATACACACTATTAAATGTTCTGCATTAGATTTACCAAAACCATATAATATAAAATGTACCTGTAAACAAAGCCGTCGTTAACGCTGGAGGCCACATCCATCTTAGCCCATCTTCTTTCTGGGTCTGCAAACTCTGGTTGTGTGACTGGCCAGAGCTGTGTGACGTCACTCCCGTGCATACGTAACAGAAGCTACCGGTCATGGCACAGAGCTCTAAAGAAATGTCACAGGCGGCCATTCCTTCTGAGTGCATGTGCCGATGACGTCATCTGCAGCGTATACAGTAAATATCTCCTAAACAATGCACGTTTAATAGATATTAACAGCAGTGGTCATCAACCCTGTCCTCAGGACCCACTAACAGGCCAGAATTTGTGTATTACCTTGGGGAGATGCAGACTAGAATACTGCAATCACTGAGTAGCAAATATCACCTGTGATGAGTTCCAGTTATCTTGCAAACCTGGCCTGTTAGTGGGCCCTGAGGACAGGGTTAATGACCACTGATTTACAGTACCTATAGGCAGGGCCAGATTAAGAACATCATGGGCCTGGTGCTGAGGATTTTGGTGGGCATTTTATAAATAATATACAAACAATTTTTTTTTAACAAATTAAATTAAAGAGAGAGAGAGAGAGGGATGATGAGAAAGAGAGAGAGGATGAGAGAGGGGTGAGGGGTAAGGGAGGGAGGATGAGAGAGAGAGAGGATGCGCATGAGCATGTATGGGAATGACATCAACGCAGCCCAGCC
The DNA here is from genome assembly GCF_905171775.1 of Rana temporaria. Classification (NCBI taxonomy): domain Eukaryota; kingdom Metazoa; phylum Chordata; class Amphibia; order Anura; family Ranidae; genus Rana; species Rana temporaria. The sequence goes on along the minus strand of NC_053491.1, from coordinate 230,457,507 downwards.
AAGGCAAGTGACCAAAGGCACAGAGCCCAGAAGGAAGACCGGGTGAAGATGGAAGCGCCCGGGACCCGCCGGACAGATCACAGATCGAAGCACTGGAGGGCTCAGTCTGAAAATTTAAGTGTACTCTAATGTGCTAATATGCTGTGCATATTTGTACACTATGGCATAACCTACCTCAGGGCCTCTAAAAAGTTGTAATGTTAGCAAAGTTTACGGTGGGCACTATGTATAGGAGAGGAGTGTGGAGGGTATGACAGTGAGCAGTATGTATAGCAGAGGAGTTTGGCGGGTATGACAGTGGGCACCATGTATAGGGGAGGAGTGTGGAGGGTATGACAGTGAGCAGTATGTACAGGAGAGGAGTGTGGAGAGTGTGATAGGGGGCACTATATAGAGGAGAGGAGTGTGGAGAGTGGGCACTATGTATAGAAGAGGAGTGTGGAGAGTGGGATATGGGGCACTATGTATAGGAGAGGAGTGTGGAGGGTATGACAGTGAGCAGTATGTACAGGAGAGGAATGTGGAGAGTGCGATAGTGGGCACTATGTATAGGAGAGAAGTGTATGACAGCGGGCACTATGTACAGGAGAGGAGTATGTAGGGTATGACAGCGGGCACTATGTATAGGAGAGAAGTGTGGAGGGTATGACAGTGAGCAGTATGTATAGGAGAGAAGTGTGGAGAGTATGTACAAGTGAGGAGGATGAAGGAATCTGGGAAGGAAAAATGTAAAGGTTTGTGGAAGGATGTTTAGGAAATGCGTAGCGGTACATACATTGAAATCTATATCTATATTGAAATTACGCCAATTAAGCAGAGACCAGCCATAGTCGATCTATGTATGGGCTAGCTGGTTTTACACAAGTCAATCTATTATCTGACTTGTATACAACCAGCCTGTCAGGTTTTTCCCAAAACAATCAGTTCTGCCAGCTATAGTTAGCAACACTGATCATTGTATTCACAGGCAGAACACCATAACACTGCAGGATTCCCCCATCCACAGGTCAGCAGGTGAGAGGGTGTGTGGGGGACAGGCTGGGGAGAGATACTAGTCAGTCCCTGGCTAGTATCAGAGCCAGATACACACAGGTTACATACGCCACGATCGTTAGAGCGAGAGCAATAATTCTAGCACTAGACCTCCTCTGTAACTCTAAACTTGTAACCTGTAAAAAAAATTAAAGCATCGCTTAGTTCAGTGGTCATCAACCCTGTCCTCAGGGCCCTTTCACACGGGGCGGATCAGTAATGATCCGCCTCCGTGTGTCCGTAAGCTCAGCGGGGATCGCTCTGTAATATCCCCGCTGAGCCGTCGGATGACAGGGCGGTCTCCGCACACTGTGCAGGGACCGCCCTGTCTTTTCTCCGCTCTCCCTTATGGGGGGATCGGATGAACACGGACCGTGTGTCCGTGTTTATCCAATCCGATCTGCAGACAGAAGAAAAAAGAGGACATTCTTCTGTCTGCAAAATCGTTTGAAGTGGCGGGTGATTACGGGTGTCAGCGGATGTTTATCCGCTGACACCTGCAATCACATAGGGACCAATGTATGTCCTTTTTTCATCCGCAAACGGATGGATGAAAAAGCGGACATACGGTCCGCACGTCTGAAAGGGCCCTTACAGGCCAGGTTTGCAAGATAACTGAAATACATCACCGGTGATATAATTTACTGCTCAGTGATTGCAGCATTCTAGTCTGCATCTCCCCAAGGTAATACATAAAACATGGCCTGTTAGTGGGCCCTGAGGACAGGGTTGATGACCACTGGCTTAGTATACAAAAAAAAATTGTGCCAACTTTAGTGTGTATATATATATATATATATATATATATATATAGTTTGAGGGTTCTAAGTAATTTTCTAGCAAAAAACAAATGATGATTTTTACATGTAGGAGAGAAAAGTGTCAGAATCGGCCTAAATAATTATTATAAGCACTTTGATCTCATCCTCAGTCTGCTGCTGCAGAGTGTGTCGGCTTGTATTTAAACTGGTTGCTCTGTATGTAGCTTCTGACAGGCTGTGCAAGCAGCCCCGTATCTCCGGAATCATAAATGATAGCAGACCCATATTTTGACCAATGGGGGTGGGTCAGCTACATACCCCCCAAATGTGTAGTCTCTGTGACCCCAGGTCGCCGAGCTACAATCCTCGAAGTCCATCTTTTTTCCTTGTGATTTTTTTTTCTTTTTGGGCAAATGGGCCTATCTTGAGGAAGGGGCCTGGAGCTGCAGCTCCATCAGCCCCCTTGTTAATCCGGCCCTGTTTATAGGTACAAACAATCCAGAGAAGTTTACTTCCTCTTTAAGCATAACATTTTACTCCCCAAAATAAAGAGAACACACAAGTAAAGAAAACATATGTTTAATTTACTAACACCAGGAGTTTTTTTTTACAGGTGGAATGCACATTAAAACACAACACAGTATAGAGAGCATCTGTTACTCCTCACATTCAGAATGCCACAAGGTCATACACAGACAGGTGAGCCAAAACAGTATGGTTCCTGACAGGAAGGAGATGTGCTTTGTCAGATCCCTACTTACGGTCCTACTAGTGGGTATAAGCAGTATTGATAAAGGCTTTCTGAAACTCAAACAATGTTCGGCTATGCCATAGAATCTAACTAGAACAAAAAGATTCAACCCAAAACATGAGAAATAGCAAACCATACAAGACTTTAGTAATCTTCTTGTAACAGATTCACAAAAGCTAGCGCTGAACAGGTTTGCACAGAGTAGACAGCAGGCACCAGTAGCTTCTTGGGTAACAAGACATGGAAACCATTCTCATGCAGTGACTGTTACTGCAGGGACATTTAAGCAACAAGCTGGCCCAAATCATAGAAAGAGGAAGGACAACCATGCTCTTAATATAGCGTAGCTTTCAACACCTCTCTTCTTTCCCCTTTGGGTCAACAGTGGACAAAGCAGCAACAGGAAAATTGCTAAGGAAAATAGTATAACAAAATGAATATGCTCTGTTAAAGCTGCTTCAATTTAATAAGTCACCACTTTGAACACCGAAATATAAAAATGATAGGGTTTGCTGTAGCTTCACATTCTGGGGCACTTTTGCATCATTGTTGTATCCAGAGGCAAAGCTTAACTATATATCTGCTCCTGTATATGGATATATCTGTAATCCTTGCCTCTGGACACTTATGCAGCTTCCCCACTCAGACACTGTCACAGCACCCACCGTTTACGAAGGGGAAGTGTCTCTTGGCTTCTCTATGCTCTGCATCATGTGGTCATGTAAGCACATGTCGTGTGATGCAGAGGCAGCTGGTTTTTAGTTCCCTAGGGTGAACAGCAGACATATAAGGTGTAAGTGGGGAATAAGTATAGGATATTGGGATGCAAAGGGGGCACAATTGCATCTGCAACCCATATAACCCTCCTGTGTCCCCCTACACCACATGCTTGATGGCTATAGAGTTCAATAGGCTGTTTTTTGTGTTTTCTAATAAATTATAAATCATCTTTAACACCAATAAAACATAACATAGATGTGTTAAGTCAGATCACTGAAAGATGAATTTGTAGTATCTGCTGTTAGTTACCAACCTTTGCCTCTAGCCTTAGCCAATAAGCCTGCATCTATCAAGAATATCAGATATAAATTGTAAGTAAACTGGAAATCCTGATAGCCCATTAACTATACAAGGCAGAAAGAAATCTGCTTTGACTAGCTAAAAAAAAAAAAAAAAAAAAGCACACTAGGCCACAAACTCCTGATCATATTGCTAAGTGTTCACTTTTGAATGTACTGTAACCTAGTAAAATGCTTTAAAAACGAAAAAGTTGATCTATCCAGAAGTATAGAAATAAAACGTAAAAAACATTCAATTATAAAAAAAAAAAAACATCCCTGCTTGTTGGAGATAGGCAGAGCACTTACTTGTCAGTATATCCAGTTGTCCTAAATCCTACAGGTTAGTTTGTTTTTATCACCAGTACAGAAATAAAACAGGCTATTCATTGTATTGTGAATTTAATGAAATAATTGCTGAATAAGCACCTGCCCTTAAAATGGAGCTCCTGAACTTTAAAGATTACATATCGCATCAAATTTGTATCGTTTAAAGGGAATCTTTGCAACTTTTTGTAAATCTTTGAAAACAAGAAACATGAATCCAGTGGACTGTTCCAGTTAACAAATTTAGGTTTAAGTTAACTTATGCTTTACCCTTACATGGCTAAGCAACAAGTTAACTCTGGTATCACGGGTACCTATAAAACGATCATTAAGAATGCTGACTTACAATGCAGCCATTGAAGGAAAGCATAATGGAGTGTTACTAAAACTGGAGCACACAGAATGTGTTTGGTAGCCAATCAGCTTCTAACTTCAGCTTGATCGATAAAGCTTTGACAATGAAACCTGGAAGCTGATTGGATTCTATGCAGAGCTGCACCAGATTTGGCACTTTCTAGTTTTAGTATATAACCCTCAATGCTCTTTACTAAACTAAGTACATATTTTAAGCTGTTACTGCAGTTTACCATAAAAGTAATTTTAAAAGGGGGCTTCATTTTTACATGCTGGATCTCCCAATAATTGTTGTATCAAAATAAAGAATTTGTAAATTATACAATAGAAGAAATTGTATGCCAGGGAGAACAATATTTTTACTGGGCCAAACAATTCACAGGATTATTGTGAAAAGGAGTAAAAAGTATTACAACTGTTAAATAGTATTGCAAATTAGAAGCAGAGCCCTAGTATGTAGTAAGAACATACAGCTGCCCCTCTGTAAACATATCATTTATCATTGCCAATGATATTTAAACCGTAACACAGACTTTGTTTACAATAAGCTTATTTCTTTTATGGGTATATCCAAAAAAAAGGGTTAAAAACACTATACATTCAATTTTAAGAGACATTGGGGTTGATTTACCAAAACTGGAGAGTGCCGAATCTGGTGCAGCTCTGCATAGAAACCAATCAGCTTCCAGATTTTTTCGGTCAAAGCTTAATTGAACAGGCTGAAGTTTTAAGCGGATTGGCTACCATGCACAGTTGAACCAGATTTTGCACTCTCCAGCTTTAGTAAATCAACCCCATTGTCACAACTCCTCCCGATCCAATGATACCTTTTCAGTGATCGGCTGCTCCTCTGCTTCGGGCACCAAAATCCTAGTTTCAGAGGATAGAGGGAATGTTAACCTTCACCCTCCAGCAGCGCACTCCTCCTCTCTATCCTGCTCCCCTCTATCCGTAGCACAGATAAAGATTTTTTTTGTTGTTTACATTTTTTTTTTTGCCAAAAGCCTCGGGCCCACCCTCCATCTTCCGGCATTCACTTATCCTAGGCGAATGATGACAGTACCCCGACCACCTGAGATGCATGATGTACAGTCCCTTTCAGTAAGGAAGAGGGGGTGCGGGCCTAGCGCGCCTGCACCTGGAAGAATCGTCAGCTGTCAGGCGGCAACATGGCAGCGTCACATCAATGCAGCGGCTGCAGAGAGGAGGATACCAGCAGGTCAATGCTGGATCTGCTAGCTCGGTGAGTATCTGTGCTGTGCAGAACACAGTATCAGGTAAATAAAGGAAAACAAAAAATTGGGGGGGGGGGGGAGCTGAATATGTTCTTTAAAGTAGTCCCCTCTGTTATGTGACAGTGTTCGGGCCTCCATACTTGAAAGCAACAGGAATTTTGCCTTAGCTAGAGTAGAAGAACGGGGCAAGGTATCAGTAGGTGGGAGAACTTTTTCAAAAGTGTGTTTCCACTTTTACAATCAAAATTGAGAAACCCCCACTATACTTTTGTTATACGTTCAACACTGCATACAATTAATAGGAAAATATTTCCTACCTTTGTTTTTGGTGGGGTTTTTTTTTTTTTTTTTTTGCAGATTTATACATAGCAATCTATAGGCAGCTTGTATTGTTCAGAACAGTTGGAATGTGCAATTAGGGGATAGTTGTAGGAACTTTTTTTTTTTTTCTTAACAGCCAAGTTTAGCTTTAGGAACATGGTCTCAGGGAAGGTCTGAATCTGATTGGTAGCTCAGAGGTCATTTAAAGATCTTAGTGGAATATCATTTGAAAATTGGGAAAGAGGTGGCAATGAAAGCAAATTTTACAGGACAGTTGGAAAATGTTAGAATATCTGTAAGGTTTGTATGTTCCCCACTCTAAACTAAAAAAAGTTTGGGCTGGAGTTGAACTTAACTTGACTAACTGGAGTTTTTGAGGAACTCTCCTTCAATAATCTAATTTCTGTAAATCAAATTGTAAAAGGGGTGGTAAACAAGAACTATTCCTCCATTCCCACTTTTACAGAAGTGCTAAAATCACACCTCTTTTTATTAGTATTGCGATCCCCACGTAGCAAGGACAGGATGTTTTGCTGGGGGTGGAGGTAAGTTCTAATTTATGAACCATTTAATGTGGATCAGTACTATATTAAAAAAAAAAAATGTTCACTGCACTCAGTGAGTTTACAATTAAAAAAACAAAAACAAACTGAAATGTAACAGAGCTTTATCTGTTCTAAACGTTGTTCAGGGAGTAGCCAGTTCCTGTTTAAGTACTGTTTCCACAGGATAGGAACAGAATAAGGGTTGAGGTGAGACAACACATTCATTTTCATTTCCGAATCATTGGTTCCACAGCACTGAAGCGGCCAAAAACAACACAGACCGCTTGATCTAGTAGCCTTGGTCAAAGTATTGGTAGCCCCCTGGTCTTGTCAGATCTTTGCGAGCATAGCTTGGTGATGCATAGCTTGGTGATGCATAGCTTGGTGATGCATAAGGGGGCAGCGATAGTAATCCCGAACCAAAACCAGATGACCTTTGAAACATAAGTTCTTTCCTGGGAGGAGGTGTAGTGCCAATATTCGGAGGTGCTGAAGAAAAGCCAGATGATGGAAAATGACTTGCTGAAGAGGAGAATCTGGATGAGGGACCTCTAGCTGAATAAGGACCCATAGAATTAAAAGTTGAAAATCTGTCCACAGGTGTAGTTACCGTTGACGTTACCCTAGTAGAGAAATAAAAACAGGCAATAAATAGACAATTGGAAATTTAGGCAGATAAACCTAAAGAAATACCTAAAAAACGGTATCAACCAGATTCCTTACCTTATGCAGTTCAAGAGCAATATATTGTCTATTGTCTAGGGCAGGGGTGTCCAACCTTTTGACATTCCTGGGCCACATTGGAAGAGGAGCGAGGGTCACTTTAGTAACCAGTCGCAGGCCACAATGAGCGGAGCAGGCAGATGACAGGTGCGTGTCCACTCTGCATATGCAGAGCAGACACAGATACAACCCGCTCTACTCTATGGGCCCTCTGATCTGCCCAGATGGAAGGGACGGATCCTCTTCTGTTTTTTTTAAGTGGATCGGATTGGAGATAGGCAGGTGTAACCAAACACAAGTCAATTTACATCTGGCGCTCTATAGAGGGGAAGGGGAGGGTTCGACTGCGTCCATCTGAAAAACCACCAGGTGGACATGAACGAACCGATCGTGTGAATGGGGCCTAAGGCTGCTTTTACACTGATGCACTGCAGTTTAACTGCACCTCAATCTTTACTTCTTCCTCAGGATTCCTGCAGGTATCACTGGCTGCTGCTGTCCCCCAGGCGGGTATGACTGGTGGCTGCTGCTGGCTGTTCTGATACTGCTGGTAGGTATTGCTGGCAGGTTCCTGACCCGCCCTCCCCAAGCATTAGTGTGGCAGGAGCTGGCCTTGGAGGAACCATGTGGCTGCAGTAGAAAGCAGAGACGATGTTTGCCATATTGCTCCTGTCACAGGCAGAGTACATTTGGTATCACTCCACCTGTGACAGGAGCCAGCGCTATACAGGAACCTTCGGCTCTGCTTCCTCTAGCACCAGCTCCATTCTTCGCACTGATGCTTGAGGGATGGCGGGTCAGGAACCCACGATCTGGGCTTGCCAACCTGCCATCCCTGGGCAGGAGGTGGCGGGCCACATCAGAGGTCGGTTGGGCACCCCTGCACTAGCAATAAGGCTAGCCGATGAGCAGTTGTGGCTGTGCGGCGGCGTGAAGGGAGGGGGCAGCGGGTGGAGGGCTATAGAGGAGCGCAATTGAAATCTGGGCCGGGATTGTCTGTGTTACACGGCATCACCGGTGTCTCTCCAGACAGCCCAGGTCACATGCTAAACTCTCTTGGGCCACAGGTTGGACACCCCTGCTCTAGGCTGACATTTACCCAGCTCATGGTATAGCAAAGTAGTAATTGAATTCAACTGGACTTGTTTGTTGAATGTGAAGATGTCTAACAGCTTATCCAAGCCGATTATTCAGTTCTAAAGAGTGCCAGGAACATAATATACCCCAGTATTTATAGCCACACAAAAAACTCAGTAACAACAATACAATCATGATGGAATTAATAAAAGCAGGTACTGATTCTCCATGAACAGGATGGGAGGTGTGATAGTTTTTTCAAACATGCTGTTCTAATTACACAATCCAATCACATGGTGCTAGGAATCCTGCTGTAGGTTTTAATTCTTTGGTTTTTATAGCTGAAGTTGTGTAGTCTTTTCAAATGACAGGGTAGACATGTTAGAAAGGCAGCTGTGTAAAACATATAAAGCCCACTCTCAAGCCAGCAATGTGCACGAGAGCAGCTCCCTCCTCATTGGCCGCTGCTGTCAATTCCAGCAAGTGAGGAGGGAGCAGTGCTGAGGACACACAGAGTGGGGCTTGGGAGTAAGCATGTATGAGTGTGCCCATAGCAAGTGGCTTGCTATGGGGGCACTCAGCAGGGGGGAGGAGCCCAGAACGCCGGCAGGGGACCCAAGAAGAGAAGGATAGCGGCGGCTTTTTGCAAAACCACTGCACAGAGCAGGTAAATATAACATGTTTGTTATTTGGAAAAAAATAGAAATTTTCCTTCAATATCACCAACACACATTGCAGACATCCTGGTATTATGGAATTGGATTGCGTAATCACAACAGGGTGTTTTCACAAACTATTATACCTCTCATCCTTTTTGGACAATCAACATCTGACTTGACATATTCCATGGTGATTGGAACAATGTGACAGAGTTACCTGTGTGGTTATAAATCCTAGGGTAAGGTCCTGGCACTTATTAAAGTGGAAGTCCAGACAAAAAGTGAGGAATTTGCACCCACTTCCGGGAAAAGACTGCCGCGGGAGTCACGCCTCTTCGCGTCACCCACCGCTGTGTTCTGGGAAACACACTGGTCCCAGGAGACAGCGGGTACCAGTGAGGGCGCGAATCGCGAATGCGCAGTAGGGAACCGGTCAGTGAAGCCGCAAAGCTTCATTTCCTGATTGCCTCACCGAGGATGGCGGTGGGGGCAGCCGAGTGATTGCTCGGCCTCGGCTGCCAACATCACGGGCGTGCTGGAAAGTCAGCAGCTGCAGTATTTGTAGCTGCTAGCTTTTAAAAAAAAAAAATTCGGGTGGACCTCCACTTTAAAACTCAAGAAGCTGCTTTGATAAAGCTACAAAACAAAGAACAACGAAAGCATAGTAATAAAATTAGCAATGAGTATACAAATGCCCCCTATAGAGCATATTTTTTTCAAATCCCATTTAACTGCTTATATATAATGTTTTCTTACCTTCGTGCACATTTGTTCATTAGCTTCAGTTTTCAATAAAAACTTGTGCTTATGAAAGTTATTAAACATTTCTCTGGCTTTATCAGAATCTACACAGTCTCACGAGTACTTTAATTCAAGTTGATGAATATGTTAACCCAACAAACACATCCAGTAACCATTGCATACTGGAGGATTTCACAATGTGGGTTTTATATTAAAAAAAAAAAGAAGGATGTAGAACTATTGTGTATATATACCGCAAACACACTATAATAGGATCCACTTACCTATTATGATGATCGCGGTTTTTCAGTGCAAAGATGTCTTGGTCATTCTAGTAGGGGCTTATGGACCTCGTCCTCAAAATATACTTCTACCCCTGAAGGGCAACCGGCATTTGGAGAGGATCTGAAATAGTGAGGTCAATGAGGAACCTTTAGTTGCATCTTGCAGTATATTGTTTTGCCCCAACTAAAGCACAAGGAACAACTTTGCAGTGAAAATATGCCAACATGACCTAGGCTATATTTAACAGATGAAGATGTTTGACTTCTTCATAGCTCAATAGTTTGATTAAAAATGCATGTTGTGTGGAGATGAAAAGTCGAATGAGATTGAAATCTGAATCGCCACCCCTCCAAAAACAAAAACAGATATACCATGTCTATGCTGCCAATGAAGGTGTCTCCAAATTACACATTTCCCTGCTATTTGTGTGGGCAGTGCACAACGTAGCTCTGAAACTTTTACTGTATAAATTCTACATGTACCAGAATTGGCCATAAAGCACATATGCTCATTGGCTGGAACAAAAACACAGACATCCATGTTCAGAACTGCAAGGAATACATTAAGGTAAAAAATGTTTAAGGTTTATAAGAGCGCTTTCACACCGAGCCGCCCCGAGCGTCGGCAGTAAAGCGGCGCTTTAGATTTGCAGCGCTTTTCGGCCACTAGCGGGGTGAATTTTTTCCTCCACTAGCTGCCGAAAAAGGTTAAAACCACCTGCAAAGCGCCGCTGCCCATTGATTTCAATGGGCAGGATCACATTTGGAGCGATGAGTTCACCGCTACTAATGTGCTCCAAAGAAGCTGCTGGCAGGACTTTTTCTGACACCCTGCAAACGCACCGCTCCAGTGTGAAAGCCCTCTGGCTTTCACACTGGAGTGAATGGAGCAGCTGTTTTAGGGCGCTTTGCAGGTGCTTTTTTTAACGCTATAAAGCCTGAAAAACGCCCCCAGTGTGAAAGGGGTCTAACCATTTTAACTGCTTGGCACAGACGTAACAAATATGTGGCCCAACTCCAGAGGGCTTTTTGCTGTGGGGCCGCATGTTTGCGTACCTCCCTTTGTGGTGGGAGCACAATCGGGACCCAGAACGTCCGATTTCAGGTCACCTAATCGCTGTGATAGCCTCTGATAGGCTATCACAGTGATCAGTCACTGTGAAGACTACCCCAGTGTCTTTTGTCTCTGTAAATGGAGAAGAAAGATACATTGTATCTTTCTCTGTCCTTGCAGAAATAGAAAAAAATTAAAATAAAAATCTAGATCAATGCAAGGGTTAGTTTCTGGGTCAAGGTCAGTGTCAAAATGTTTTTGGACAGGATTTATTTTTTTTTTTTTTACATCTGCCAGCTAGAGTCCTTAACCACTTAATTTTTTCATGCAAAAACGGACCGTTCGTCCATTTACATGCGTTTTTTGTCCGATCATTTTTTTTTTTAACAGATGAAAAATAGGGCTTTCATCCATTAAAAAAAAAAAAAAAATAGATGTTGATGGAAGCAGATGAAAATAGATGATCATCTGTTTTTCCATAGGAATGCATTGATGTCCATTTTTCATCCGTCAACGGATGGATGAAAAACGGACGAACGGTCCGTATGTGTGAAAGGAACCTTGGGTCAGATATATGTAGGTGGAAGGATTTAAAGTTATTTTAACAGTTAGGGATGGGTAGAGGTCAGGGACAATAATGGTAACTACACAATCTTGTACAAGCCCTATACTGAACTGGACGTGGAGCTCCTAGAATCAAAATCGAAATAAAGATTCATTTAATTCAAAATCTGAGACATTACCAATGCAGAGATTTATTTAGAAAACGTTAAACTGTACTAAGCTCAAAATAAGCAAGTATTAAAAATTCCCCACTATTTAAGTGAATAGGTAGATTATTTCGATAATGGATAGATACTTACTTGGTCTTGTGTTTTGAACCACTGATGTGAGCCTCATACTGTGCTATAGAATTCACAACAATATCGCATATGTCACAGGTGAAGCCGTTCCCAGCTGAAAGACACAGGAAGAACATGCATTTATTATGATGGTTATCCCTAGGGTAAAGGGGCACAACATGCAAGTCATTATATGAATTGCGATGCTCCCAACTCCAACTGCTATGCGCCTTTGAAATCATTCAGGTTTACTCATATAAAAAACATGGATAAGAATCCAAAGTGTATCTTTAAAGAGAAACAACTCATTCATGTTCACTCAAGTTATACTTCCAATTATGGCACAAGGTTCAAAAAAAAAAAAAAAAAAAAACATGTGGATACAAAAGATGTTTGCCAGGTCTGTGCGGAACATCAGAGAACAGACCATGCTCTCAAGGAGAAATACCGTATTTATCGGCGTATAACACGCACAGGCGTATAACACGCACCCTAACTTTAAGAGAGTAGTTTCGGGAAAAAAACTTTCCACAGCCCCCTGCGTATAACACGCAGGCACAGTTTACCCTCTATTTTCAGGGTAAAAAAGTGAGTGTTATACGCCAATAAATACAGTAGTTAAAGTAAATCTAAAGCTGAAACTTTTTTTAGGGTGTTGAATAGGGTAGGGAAGGGTTAAAAAAAATGTTTCCTTATGGTTAACCCCAGTCATTGGGACAGACAGACACACCTCTATCCAAGGGAAAAAAAATGATCATATATAAACACATCTACGTTACACTTTTAAGATCCATGTGTTATCATTCAGCGTACTTCACACACATTTGTTTTCTCATCAACATGTACACTTCACAATCCCAATACGCATGTTTGATTGTCTGAAAACATGCGTCAAATCATGCCAACATGTGAAACTGTGCTCTACTGTCAGCCAGACCTAAATTGACATTGATTTTCAAAGCTGAGCTCTATACAGATATAAAGGGCACACATTAAAGGGGAATTAAACTCCACTTTAGAACTTACAGTGAACATCTCCTAAACTCGCACTGTTTAAGAGATATTCACACAAGATGCAGCCGGTGACTTCCCTGGCGCATGCGCTCTGAAGAGACGGCATACCGCGTCAGAACGAAGTGCTCCTGTGCGCATGCACAAGTGACGTCATTGCGGTCCCGGCCACTCTTACAGCCGGAGCTTGTGAACCCGGAAGGAAGAACGGTTGATAATGGATGCGACAGCGTTGCGCTAGAGGGCTCAGTGTACAGGTTAGTTTGTCATAATGTGCTAGTATGCTGTGCATACTAGCACGTTATGACTTAAACCTGCAGGGGGGCCAATTGTTTTACATTTATGGTGGATAACTACCGTTTTAATGCAGCTCTGTATTCAGTAATACATAATTCAATGCATTTGCTGTAAAGCGCTAGAAAACTGCAGTAAGTAAAAAAATATATATGCATCGCATGCTAGCACATTTTAAAGGACTTGCCTGAAAACGAAGCCTTCCAGCGGCACTGTCAACGCTGACAGGGCTTCCAGCTTCACCTGGTCTTCGTGGGCAGCCGTCGTTTGATTGGCGGTGCCACGATGACGTCACTCCTGCGGCACGGCTCTCTCTATGAATGGCACATCGTCAACTAGGCGCGCAGTGCGCATGTGACATCACTGTGGCACCGCCAAACAGCAGCCTTATTATGGGCTTACCTGTACGTATGAATAAAATAAAAAAGCCTTTACTAGCACTTTAAATGGAAGGAGTTTAAGTACCCGAGCCAATCAGTTGTGCTGCCATGCAATGAGCTTGCTAATAGGAGGAGATAGAGTGACTTAGAGAGGAGCTCATTAATCTGCAAATTCTTCTTTTACTGGCCTGTCACAGGCTGGGAAGTACAAAACCTGGAACTGTTCCTAAACTGAAGCAGATAAAAATCAGATCTCCTGGTCTGTGCTGTCATAAAAAAAATATATATATTTCACAAAACGGGCTGTAAATGTAGACTGTTGTGTGCGTCCACTACATGTGTGAACATGAAAAACTATCATTACCCGCTTGCCGATGGGCGACGTACAAGTACGCCGTTGAGATGGAAGCGTGATATTTCAGTAATTTCTACAGCAATGATCGAGATATTTTTTTAGGGCTGGCAATTGCCTTCAATGTAATAGTAATCCTAGAGGCTTTACCCGGATCTCCAATGCAACCAGCAGCATCTGGGTCCTGAGACACAGTGAGAGAAAGCAATGTTGTTCCTCCCACTGTGTGATGTCAGAAACAGGAAGTGATGAGTATTTAATCACTTCCGGTTTCGGGCTCATGGAAGGAAGGCGTTAGACCTCAGATCTCTTCATAAAGAAGACCTGTCATTGCGCATGCTATCACCATGGATATTGTTCTCCCCTCCTGATGGCAATAAAAATGTTTTTTTTAAAGAGCCCCTCCCCCGTGCTCACGCGAAAAGGCAACCACATATGTAGATCACGCACACATATGTAAGCTGTGTTTGCACCACACGTGAAGTATTGCCATAAACGTTATAGCAAGAGCAAGAATTCTAGCACCAGACCTCATGTGTAACACTAAGCTGATAACCTGTAAAGATTTGTAAAGCGTTGCCTATGGAGATTTTTAAGTGCCGCAGCTTGGCGCCGACCTACAAGCGTGACATGTTAGGTATCTATTTACTCGGTGTAACAGCCTTTACATTTTACCAAACAATCGGGTATTATATTGTGTTTTTGTGCATTAAAATTTCACCAAAGTGTTTTTTTCCCGCAAAAAATTGTGTTTAAAACGGTGCTGCACAAATACCCTGTGACATAAATTGCTAAAACCGCCATTATGATCTCTAGGGCCTCATAGCGTTTGGGGGTTCCAAGTCATTTGAGATTTTTTTAAGATCTTTACATTTATACGATAAATGTTAGAATTGGCCTGGTGTTACAGTTTACAGGCTCAGCAGCCACACCCAGCTGCTCACATATGTCACTGCCACGCCCATCAACATCGAAGTGAATGTAGCCTTAAGCCAGCCATAGATGAGTCTAAAACCAAACTTTCTGTTGATTGAAAATGGCTGATTCAATTGTGCCATTATTTGTGTGTGTAATATATATGTATGACCCTGATCAAAATGTACATACCCTGGTGATTTTGGCGGTGGAGTCGAGGATGGCTGCAGGGCTTCGATCGAAGGTAAGTAATAAATAACGAGCTAGTACTAGCTCATTATGCCTTTGTTTGTTTTTTTTTGTTTTTTTTAAGTGTTTACAACCACTTTAAAAAGGTAACCATCCTCACTAGGGGTGCAACGGATCAAAAAACTCACGGATCGGATCAGGAGTCACGGATCGGATCATTTTCGGGTTGGCAAAAAAAAAAAAAAATGTATGAAAAAAAGTCGGATTCAAGTCTGGGCTCCAGCTGGGCCAATGGCTCTATATGGTAATGTCCACCATTGCCCCCCCACTCGTCACTGTAATGTCCACCATTGTCCCCCACTCGTCATCCCCATCACTGTTCCAGACCAGTCCAACATTGCCCCCACACTAGTAAAGAACACCGAGTCCCCGTCCTTCATAGCGGTGCTCACTGTTCCCCCTCAAGCTCCACACGTTCATTCCCAGAGCGCCGCCAAGACAGCCAATCCGGGCAACTGATGGTTTTTAATACCCATATTATTATAAGTGCTGTTAAAATATGACAGTGCAATGTTAAAAACTAAAAAGTGTTTGTTGTTTTAACAGTTAAATATGCCAGCATTGGACTCCGCAGATACCTCCAGTCTACAACTTAGCAATCACCAACACTTGCGTAAAAGATAATATTCCGCTAAATTGATATAATCTAGATTTTCAATAAACCAGAACAAAAACCTGAGTGAACATGTGTAGACGCATTTCGAAGCAACATACTATTGCAAAGCAAAACCCTCTTTGTCATTTTTGTGGTCAGTGTGTAGAAATTGCAGTTTATATTTCAGACACTAGGGGGAGTTGCTGAATTTTGACAGATGGTAAAGCAGACATGCATAGCTATAGGGAGTTAATAGCTTTGAGCTGTTATTTGTTATTGCCGATCTGTGATTGGTTGGGGTGGAGCAAGATGGCCGCCGCTCCGGAGCTAGGTCGAAGCTGGGGACTTTCCTCCGGCCGAGGCCCCGGAGCGCTCCGCGGATCGCGTGGTGTGCCGATCCGAATGGGGTGACCCGTTCGGATCACGGATCGGTGACGATCCGTTGCACCCCTAATCCTCACCGGTTATCTGTTTGCTTGTAATTAGTGTCTGTGTATATATAAAAGGCCAATGAGTTTCTGGACTCCTGACAGACCCTTGCATCTTTGATCCAGTGCTGCACTGCCGTTTCTGGATTCGGAGTCATGGGAAAAGCAAAAGAAATGTCAAAGGATCTGCAGGAAAGGGTAGCTGAACTGTATAAAACAGGAAAGGGATATAAAAAGATATCCAAAGAATTGAGAATGCCAATCAGCAGTGTTCAAATTCTAATCAAGAAGTGGAAAATGAGGGGTTCTGTTGAAACCAAACCACGGTCATGTAGACCAACTAAAATTTCAGCCACAACTGCCAGAAAAAAATTGTTTGGGATGCAAAGAAAAATCCACAAATAACTTCAGGTGAAATACAGGAAACATGTGGCGTAACATGGCTGTTTCAAGATGCACAATAAGGAGACACTTGAAGAAAGATGGACTGCATGGTCTAGTCGCCAGAAGAAAGACATTACTATGCAAATGCCACAAAGTATTTCGCTTACAATACACCAAACAGCACAGAGACAAGCCATAAACCTGGCACAAAATCATTTGGATTGAGGAGACCAAAATTGAGCTTTTTGGCTACAACCATAAACACTACATTAGGAGAGGAGTCAATGCCTACAAATGAAAGGTACACCATTCCTACTGTGAAACATGGAGGTGGATCGCTGATGTTTTGGGGATGTGTGAGCTAAAAAGGCACAGGAAATTTGGTCAAAATTGTTGGCAAGATGAATGCAGTATGTTAGTAGAAAATACTGAAGGAACATTTGCATTCATCAGCCAGGAAGCTGCGCATGGGACGTACTTGGAGATTCCAACAGGACAATGATCCAAAACACAAGCCCAAGTCGACTTGTCATTAGCTACAGCAGAATAAAGTGAAGGTTCTGGAGTGGCCATCTCAGTCTCCTAAATAAAATATCCTTGAGCCACTCTGGGGAGATGAAACATGCAGCTCATGCAAGACAGCCCAATAATTTACAGGAACTGGAGGCTTTTTGCCAAGAGGAATGGGCAGCTTTACTATCTGAGAAGATAAAGAGCCTCTTCCACAAATACTAGAAAATACTTCAAGCTGTCATTGATTTTAAACTGGGCAATACACAGTATTAAGAACTGGGGTATGTAAACTTTTGATCAGGGTCATTTGGGTAGTTTCTGTTGCCATGATAATTTTGAGAGAGTAAACACAGTTGATTGATAATAAATGGCTTCAGCCAAACACTAACCATGAGTGAAAGAAAAGTTTTTGTATTATTCATATTCTCTGAAAAATGGCAAGGAAATTATAAATTCTACCAGGGGGTGTAAACTTATGAGCACAACTGTGTGCGATATATATCTCCAGGCTGTTGGATTAGGCACCTTTGATTGCAGCACAAAAATCACATGTTGCAGCTGGCACACTAATGATGCAAAAACTGAAAGACACAACGCTCCAAGTATTTTCATGTAGTAGAAATCATGGTCCACCAGATTTCCAGCATTAGCTACCAAAATATATTAGGGCAACACCTGGAAAGTGGCATGTATTAGAATCTGTCAGTTCAACTTGGTATTTAAAGCAGTTGTAAACCGCTACACTTTTTTTTATTTTTAACCCTGCAAGGTAAAGCTATAATGTGCTAGTATGCATCACATACTAGCACATTATAATAAACTTACCTTAAAACGAAGCCCTCCCGCAACGAGATGCCAGAGCTGGAGGCTGCTTCCATCTTCACCCGTCTTGCTTCTTGGTTCACGGACTCCGGCTGTGACTGGCCGGAGCCGCGATGACGCCACTCCAAGGCATAAGTCGCCATTCACAGCACAGGGCTCTGAAGAAACCATACGGGTGGCCGTTCCTTCAGAGCGCATGCACCAGTGAGGTCACTGGCTGCATGTACAGCAAAAGATCTCCTAAACCATGCATGTTTAGGAGATATTTACACTACCTATAGGCAAGACTCAGACATACTTATAGGTAAAAGTCAGTGATGGACGTCAACTTTCACTTTAAAAGATGGCAGATGTGGAACACTCATCCTTTCTACAGGATAAAAGTGAACACTTTAACTTCTTGAACCAGTTGCTTAAGTCAGAAGAAAGACTGCACTAGGCCATAGTGATGGTTTCCAAGTAGGGACAGATGTGTTGCTACCTACAGCTCTTGTTGATACGTTCCCTGCAAATCTACATTCACAGTCCATTTAGTGAAATACTATTGTGTCATTTTGTTTTAATAGGGTGAAACCCACTTCGCACAGCTGGAAAAAAAAATTAATAAAAATTATACCCTGCTGGTGTTATCTAGTGGCACAAGATAAGTTACCTGGTATGAGGAGAGAGTGTGAGGGCATTCTCGGCATAATCTAGATGCCCATGCCTAAATTTGTGGCAAGGACAGATAAAAAGTAAAAAGGTATCCATAGACATGATGAGATGTTGAAGACCACACGCCAAGTTCATGACCTCCAAAGCAACAAAACAGATAGGACAAGAACACCCCTCCACCTGCTGAGTAAACAATGAAGGACTCCTCAACTCTGCCTCTTCTTCTCACTCTTCCTGTCAGCTCAAGTGCACTGCAGCAGAGCCCCACTACCCACAGGACCTTGTTAACATGCTTTTGTTCACTTGAGTTTTGCATTATAAAAACACGTGAAGCAGATCAAAAAGGAGGAGATCAGCTGCGCCTGTCGATTCCTTCTAAATGATCTCAGAATCCTCTCAAACTGATGCCAAAGTCTGAGTGCTGCTATGCAAGGGATGAGTGAAGGCCAATAGGAATAAATAAAAAATGTAGGTACTTACTCTGGTAGACTTTAAGATATAAATTTGCCACAGTCCTAATACAGTAAACAAATCCATTATAGTCTACTTCTGCATTTATTAGGAATGTCTGGAGTCCAGAATAAAAAAGCAGGTGTTTTGTCCAATGTTTAAATTAAGAACATAGGAAAATACTTTTTGGAATTCGTTCTAAGTAAAAAAAAAAAAAAAAACAAGCCTAACTGGGAGGAGTTGGGTGAAGTTTCCTGTGTTGACACCTGTGGCCAATGATGCTCATGTATGGATTTAATATTGCGGACATTGTGATTGGATCATGTTGACAGCCTCCATCCACTGCTGGGTAAAATGTTAAAGCAACAGTATATGCTACGGTTTTTAAAAACATGCATGCTTCATAGAAGAGAATCAAAATCTGTAAAATATAACTTATGGCTGCTAAATCAGCAAAAGCACAGATTTTACTATAAGTGTTGCTAAACCAAGGAGGCTGCATTCATTATATCTGGCCTCCTACAGTACACAGAACATGGAATTATTTTCGTAAACATATACTGCTAAATCTCTTAGCAGTATATAGCAGTCTTGTGACCTCTATCAGTGTCTGGCCAAACACTTGTTACAGCTTGGGAGTTTTCATTTTGCTCTGACTGGCCTATGAGGCTGCGTGAATCCTGACTTTGTGTCTGAACGGTGCCGACTGGCCTGCATGACCCCAGACTGTCTGGACAGTGCTGATTGGCCAGTGTTGATCACAAGCACCCTCCTCCCAAAAATAAAATTATATATATATATATATATATATATATATATATATATATATATATATATATATATATATATATATATACACACACACACACACACACACACACACACCAAAATGAGCATGTGCAGACTGTCTGTAAGGCTCTGGTTTATCAGCAGATGGATTGGGGATTGTAAGAAGGGGAGGATCAGAGAAGACATGATAAAACAGCCTTATACACAATGTAGAGCATAAACCCCTTAGGTTCCATAGTGAGTATAACAAGCATGCTTTATTATACATACAGACTGATTTTACTTTTGTGGGTTTAGTAACACTTTAAAGCTAAACTTCGCTGCATCTGAGCACCACAAAAACAATTTAATGAATTTTAATATGCAAAGAAAAACACCCCCCCCCCCCCCCCACGGAATTTCTGCCCGTGGCTATCTTGAGCAAGGACACGTTATTTATGTAGCATTTACTTGGCTCAAGCATGCATGAGAGTGTGCTTAGCTGAGAAAACCCCTTTCTGAAGACTCCTGGGATGTGTCACATAATTCCTAGTTTCTTGCCTAGGCAAATTAACTGAAGAAATGTATGTATGCATGCATGTATAATTTATAAAAAAAAAAAAATTTAAATAAAAGTTTATCACATGCTTTCCTATCTATTTACGAATGCTGGCAGGATAAAAAAAATAAAATAGACAAATGTTGATTGGGAGAGTGATGTTCCACTTTAACTGGAAACAATAAAAGATTTGCATGGTCTAGTGCAGGGATATGCAATTAGCGGACCTCCAGCTGTTGCAAAACTACAAGTCCCATCATGCCTCTGGGTGTCATGCTTGTGGCTGTCAGAGTCTTGCTATGCCTCATGGGACTTGTAGTTCTGCAACAGCTGGAGGTCCGCTAAATGCATATCTCTGGTCTAGTGAGTAGATTTGCCTGCACCTAAAAAAGCATAATTAAAAAAAAAAAAAAAAAAAAAAAAGCATAATTTTAGGAAACGGGTGAACATTTCATATTAGCTATAGAATACTGGAACTGTGATAAAGTAAAAGTCCATTCAATGTTTACTATAATGTATCTAAACCCAAGAATAAAACCAGAATACATTGCATCTTGCTAGTTCAATGCGGTGGCTGCATTTGGTTTATTTTCAGGCAAGTACATTTTGTGGATATATAAAACGCCTGATGATCCTACCAGTCCTTGTACCTTTGTGTACTGAACTGAAATATCAATGAATGTTACGAGCCATCTCATCTGTCTTCTGTAAAATTACAGAAAACCTCCAAGAGAGGTAGTGTGTTTACAGTCCCAAATAGGAGGAGAGCCGCCTAGGGCAACAATACTTCTCCACAGGTCAGGTACAGTACAATGAAAGAGAATTGCCACCCCAGGAAAGGAAGTGTTACTGGCAGGATTCACACTGTTGGGATGCTGCAAATGCTTTCATTAAAAGTGGTAATAAACTTGTAAAAAATAAAACAAACACAAAACACTTTCTACCTACAAGGTAAAGGCATAATGTGCTAATATGAATGCATCGCATAGTAGCACATTAAGAAAAACTTACCTTGAAACAAAGCCCTACAGCGGCAAGCTGTCACCGTTGCAGAGGCTTCCATCTCCATTTGGTCTTACTTCCACGTTCAAGCTGCGGCCGCTTGAATGGCCGAGCCACAATGACATTGCATGCGTCATGGGAATGACACGGGCATGCCATTCCTTCAGATGGCATGCGTCGGTGAGGTCATTGGCTGCTAATCAGAGAAATATCTCCTAAACTGTGAATGTTTAGGAGACTTTCATTTAAAGCCATTGCAATAAGCTCCAGTCCCTTTAAGGCATAATACATAGCAGTGCTTTTACAGTGTCATTTGGCCTTTTCCATGTTGTAAAATAACTGGTTGATCCTGCCTGTTCCTGTGTGTGATTTACCATGCTCATAATAGCTGCGGATCCATGACAGCATGGTCAGTTTATGTGCCTTTGTCATCCTGCTCTCTCCTCAGTCTCTGCACCTCCCCTCCCTCTCAAAGCCCATTTCCCTCCCTCCTACTTGGGTAATACTATTCTCCGCAGCTGCTCCAGTGCATGTAAAAGACAAAAAACACATCTGTTAAATTTGATCCTCTCTGTTTTAGGTCTATGTTTAGTAAAGTGTGCATTTTCTTAAAATGAAAAAAAATAGTACATGCCTTCTTTGCACAGTGCTGCCGTGCAATCACATGTCCTCTTTCTGCCATCTTACATACATCAGAAGGGAATCTCAGCTCCTCCCACTGAGCTCTCAGATTGGGAAGGGAAGCAGAGGGAGGACAACTGCACAGCAGCACTGTGCAAAGACTGTTTAGCATTGGAATATTAAGACGACAACACACACACACACACACACTGTACTAAACAGACCTAAAACAGAGGATCAAAGGTTAAATTGATGTGACTTTACAACCACTTTAACCTACAGGTAAGCTTCAATATAAGCAAAATCCAGGGTTTACTACCACTTTAAAAGTGGTGTTACCCCAAATATAGGACATGTTTTTTGCATTTATATAATTTCTAATAAATATAACCCATTTTGTTTAGCTTTTTTTTTTTCTTTTTGTAAAATTCCTGGTGGTGATCCTGCTTTCTCGTGCTGCCAATTGACCACATCATCAAGCACAGAAGCAGATCCATGCCGACATGCTCACTTTGCATACCTGGGATTGCTGCCAAGTGCAGCAGGACGCAGTGCATGGCGTGCCTGTATTTTCCACGCTAAGCTCTGTCCCAGTACCCCCGTCAATACTTTTTTCCATACTAGCGACTAACTGCCTGCCCAGCACTGCAGAACTTGTTTGACAGTGGCCCATGGCAGAGGTTATGGGCAAGACTCGCCCCATGCAGAATGTGACCACCAAGAAGCTCCTGGTAGGAATCCTGGGGATCAGTAGGAGTCTCACTCCACTCCTCAAAGCTTGGGAACATGAAAGGATACAGTGATCATGTGACCACCAAGAAACCTCAGGTCAAAAAAGGGTTTTTAAAATTAATTTGAAAAAAAAGTAATCTGGCATTTCCATAAAAGCTCTTCTAAATGCGAACATGCATTTAACCTCTTGGGGCCGGCCACATGCAAAGATTCAGCCTCTCGTCAGGAAGGCCTTGGCACTGAGCAGCCACATATTTACATGCATTAGTGCAAATACTGCTGTGCTGAGAGGACACGCCCCGCACAGTTACCAGCGGCTAACGGAAATGATCCTTGCATTTGGGAGTTTTCCAAACATGTGACCGCCGTAACAGCCAATCATGGCGGTCACATGTTCATAAACCCCCCCAGCATTCTAAACCCCTTAAAGGGCCAGGAGGCACCAGCTCCAAGGGGTTAATCTACTGAAATGTTGACACATGAAAGTGTATGTTGAGCAAAAACACTGTTTGAGGAAGGGTTAGAATTCCTATAGCTATCTTGGGCTTCCTATGAAAGATTTCCCATGCCAACAATAAATGTACTAGACAGGAAGTGTAGGAAAACCTGCAAAGAGATACTTATTAGCCTTCCCTTATGACAGGGATATGCAGTTGGCGGACCTCCAGCTGTTGCAGAACCCATGAGGCATAGGAAGACTAACAGCCACAAGCATGACACCCAGAAGCAGAGGCATGATGGGACTTGTAGTTTGCAACAGCTGGAGGTCCACTAATTGCATATGCCTGCCCTACGCCAAACAAACATTTTTATCTCTGTATTGCGGTTGGCAGTTCCCTCACTCTGCGTCAGGATAGCAAGTGAGGGGGGAATTCTGTAACCGTGCCCTGAACAGCATTAAAAACCCAGGAGACTAACCCTTCCCTACAATAATTAAAGATAAATAAAATAAAACACCCAGAGTTTATACAATTTTTTTTTTTTTTTTTTAAAGCCTTTTTAGAAATGTACCAACTTGCACTTGACATTGTCCTTAATGAACAAATCCAAGGAGCTGGGTAAGCAATGCTCATGCTGCAAGCAAAAAAAAAAAAACGTTTCAGTGAATAGAACTGTTAAAAAAAAAAAATTCAAAACCTAAAATTGCTGTTTTTTTTAGTAAACGCTGCAATACTTTGTGGCACAGCAAAAAAGTTATAACCCTGGTCGTGTTCAGTGGGAATTACCGCTAATGAACCGACCTACGTAAATGGGGCTTATATCTTCCTGCCAACTGTAAAGTGTCTGCACAAGGCAAGGCCTCATTGGGGAGTTGGTCAAATCTGTATAAATTTCAACAAGTATAATTAGTCGAACTTCAGTGCTCTAGGGAAAAAAAAAAAAAAAAAAAGTCCACCAGCCCCATGTCTTACAGGCCTCTCAAAACTTCTCTTAAAGCGGATGTGCCACGGGAAAATATTAAAAGCCAGCAGCTACAAATACTGCAGCTGCTGACTTTTAATATTAGGACACTTACCTGTCCTGGAGTCCAGCGCCGATCGCAGCAGAGCACGAGCGATCGCTCGTCTCTCTGCTGCTCCCCCCGCCATCCACGCTCAGGGAACCAGGAAGTGAAGCGCTGCGGCTTCACTGCCCGGTTCCCTACGGCGCATGCGCGAGTCGCGCCGCGCCAGCCCATTGGCTCCCGCTGTGTGCTGGGAGCCGAGTGTTCCCAGCACACAACGGGCGACAGACGGGATGTGACGGAATGCCCGTCTTTTGCCCGTATCGTGTGGCCAGAAGTGGGTGCAAATACCTGTCTTTAGACAGGTATCTGCACCCCCCTCCCCCCTGAAAGGTGTCAAATGTGACACCGGAGGGGGGGAGGGTTCCGATCAGCGGGACTCCACTTTAGGGTGGAGAACCGCTTTAAGAGGCCCCAAAACGGCTGACTGTGGTGGTATAGGGAGACATGCACAAATCTCTACAATTAAGTGATCTCCTTTTTTGTTGATTTTCCACTTTCAAGGTGCATAACACCACTCATGTATGGGAGTCATGATATGGCTTATATTGCTGAGGAAAGAACCAAGAGACTGAATAGAAACTTTTAAAAAACCATTAGGAGTATGGCACAGCAAATCATGAAAAACACCGATTATTTTTAATATTTAGTCACATTAAAAATAATTCAGTTACAATTTCCTCTTTAAATAATGTCAGACAACTATATGCAGGTGAAAGTTTAATACATTTTTTATTTATCTTTTCACTCCAGGAAAGAATAATTTTATTAATCACAATCACATCTTCCAGTGATTCAGACCTACAAATACTAATCAATACAACAGTAATGTTGGTTATTTAAAAAATAGAATGAGTACTTATGATGTGGCATTAAAGGAGAACTTCATGCTCCCCAAACAATGAAAAAAGGACAAAAAAAAGGAAGCCATTAAAAAAAAAGAAGAGAATTAAAAAAAAAAAGATAAAAAAAAAAGTGTTTTTTTTACTCTCTTTCCCATAAACATAAGACTAATTCTAATTCCTTGCTCCTGTTAAATGTACACAGAGGCGATAATGATAACTGGGACCCCAGACAACATCATCCACCGACAATCTTTGGTGAGATACTTGTAGAATAAATGTACAGCTAGGAGGTTTTTAGGGGGTTGATGAGCTATGAGGTTTCTTATTACAACACTGGAACTAACTGCTCAGTTGTTACAGTAGGCAGATCTACTTAAACATTTCCCCAAGTATCTAGAACATTATTTACAGAAGAAAAGCAAGAATGAGCTCCGATAAAAAGTTAACTAAAATCATTGTAATGTATATGGCGGACTAGGAGGGGATATTTTGTGCATGCAACAAAAAAACTTTGCTCACTTTAAAGGGTAACCCAGCTGAAATGTATAAAAGCGTATATTTAAAGTAAGTTTTATCTACTTCAAATCTGAGGTTTACAAAAAGCTACTTTATTCCATGACTGCGAAGTAGACCTTCCTCCTTTGCGTAGACCTGCCTGCAGTGCCCAAATCTACTGCTGCATACACCATGTGACACCTGAATTCTGGTTTTGGGGCAAACACTTAATTTCTCCAATACCACTGTAATGCCTCAGGCAAATACAGGAGTTTAAAAAAAAGTAATGATCTGGTAACAAACTTTTCAGCCGATTCAGGGGGGAGGGGGGGGGAGGAAGAGGGTGGCAGGCATCCATATGGTACTGAAGGAGGCTACAAGCTATGCATCTGCAGGTTCCTCCGGTCAGGTTTTACTGCTGTAGGAGGCTCTGTTAGAAAAAATTTCCCTTCCTCACTACCTTTTTACTGAATAGAAAAAGTGAATGAATCTCTTCAACACAAACAAAAAATAAAAAAGGATTTTTGTACTCCTTGTAAAATCCCTTTCCTGGGGTCCATAAAGGGACATGCAAGTCTTTCACCTTCGGTTATACTGCTTACAAGAGGATTGATACTGGCAAAAAAACCTATAGGCCAGCCTAAGAAAATTCCTCCCACTACCAGTATACCTCCGTTTTGTAACCAATACCACTGCTGTGTGAGCCACTGAAGGGAGTTGAGAGCCCCTCTCACATCGCTGGATCAAGATCAGGTAATTATTAGGAGGTGCTGCATACAGACGGCTTTTTACCTTCATGCATAGAATGCATGAAGATAAACATTCTGCCTTTAGAACAACTTTAAAGACATAACACCCTCTGCTGTTATGGTAGTCACTTTGTTAAAGTGGTACATTGTAAAGTACTCCCCACTATGGATCCCACAAAGTCCTCTTCAAAACAGATACAAGGCCAAAAAATGCTTAGGAGGAGCGTCATCTTTTTAGGGTGTTTCCAGTCTTTAAACAAAAACGGAACAGAGGGTGCAATGGCAAAGTCTTTTGGCTTCTTAGACTCTCCCTAAGAAAAAATGGCAGCACCGATAGAAGTAACCGGCTTGCCAAAATGGGAAGCTCCACTTGTTCGCACCCTCCCTCCTCCACTGCCCACTTTAGCAGGTACCTGCTCCTACTTTCTGGTAAGATCGCCGTACAGCGATCTACATCATTTACAGCCATACACCTTCTGGGACACACAGAGGTCCCAGAAGACTGTGGGACCAAGTGCTGCAAGACTCGCGCAAAACACAATAAGAAAGGCTGTGAAGCTGTGAGGCTTCACTACCCGTTTTCCTTACTACAGAAGCCAGCGCCTACACTCGAAGTCGATTGACGAATCGGCTAGCAGTGCCGACAATGCGGGATTTCTGGACAGGCAAGTGTCCTTATATTAAAAGTCAGCAGCTACAGTATTTGAGAGAGACTGGAACGCCTTTTCCAGTTAGGAGTAACAAAAGACTACCTCTAGGATAAGCTTGTTAGGCAAAGACTGGATTGACTCAGAGCCTCTCCAGTCCATGGCTCAGAAACCACAGATGCATCAGGCATAGAATCCCTAGGGAAACCTCTGGCCTCTGCAGCAAATGTGGCAGCAGAGGCCACACACACACACACACACCTCAGCTGAAAAGGTTCCACATAGCTCTTTGCATGCAGCAGTGTCAAGATGCTTACTTAAAGCTGTATGATGAGAAACAGCATGAAGCTTGCCACACGCCACCCAGCAGATGTCAGTGCTCAATACCACAGTGTTAACCCCTCTGCAATAGAAACCACCAGGAAACGAGGAATTGAGGTAGCTCTCAAAGGCTGGCACTCACTAGGAGAGTCTTTAAAGATAGGGAAAGAAACGTGACAGCCAGTCTAGATCTGGAAAGCGCGCAGTGATTAAGTGGTTACCAGAGTAGTCTGGAAAGGACCTTATGGTCACTTTCAGGCTCTCAGCAACATCCAGTTCAGCAATGTCCTGAAGAAAAGATGTCCATCCTTCCTGAAGAAAAGATGTCCATCCTTCCTGAAGAAAAGATGTCCATCCTTCCTGAAGAAAAGATGTCCATCCTTCCTGAAGAAAAGATGTCCATCCTTCCTGAAGAAAAGATGTCCATCCTTCCTGAAGAAAAGATGTCCATCCTTCCTGAAGAAAAGATGTCCATCCTTCCTGAAGAAAAGATGTCCATCCTTCCTGAAGAAAAGATGTCCATCCTTCCTGAAGAAAAGATGTCCATCCTTCCTGAAGAAAAGATGTCCATCCTTCCTGAAGAAAAGATGTCCATCCTTCCTGAAGAAAAGATGTCCATCCTTCCTGAAGAAAAGATGTCCATCCTTCCTGAAGAAAAGATGTCCATCCTTCCTGGACACTAGCAGAAAAATTGAGCATGCTGGTAGTAAGAGGGGTTATTCTGGGGTGGCCTGCATTTGTTTGCCAGTGTCCAGTCCTCCTGTAGGTAGCAGTATAACCTGAAAGATTAAATACTTATGTCCCTTTATGGTGGGGGAAAATAAAAAAATAAAAAAAAGGAAGAGAGAAAAAAGTAAATAAAAAAAGGGGGGGGCACAGGGGACTGGGGGTTGATTCTACTACAGATCATAAAATTCTTTATAAGGCGTCTACACCTCACTGTATAAAATTGATCATAACAGGAATTTTCCAGCAGACAAATCAAGACAACTCCTCATCTTCATTCATTACCGTATAATTTCATGGTGGGCATAGTAGAAGCAAAACAGACCAGTTTACAAAAACACAAAAACAGTACCAGTCCTAATCTACATTGCATGTATGTTTCTTTAAACTAGCAAGCTACCTTTTAAAATTTATACATCCCTAAAGATATAGCATTGAATATACTAGCAGGTCATGCATACGTTATGAAGAGATACAATAAATGCTGTAAACAGAAAAGGCTTGTAAATAAAAAGTATGGGGCACTGGAAAGATGTCCCACTAAAAAAAAAAAAAAAAAAACACTACGACATTGCCTCAAATATCAGCAGGTTTTTCAGTATCAGGCTCAGCATTTAACTCACTTGAAGCAGAGCCTGGCGTTAGAGGTTTGAGAGGTGTACTTTGCGGCAGAGCATTCCCACAGCTGGTATATATAGTCATAAGCTTGTTCTTGGTCTCCTGCTTCTTATGTTTCTTGCCCGCATAATGCTGTTGTGCCATATGAGGATTGTTAAATGTGGCATTGCAGAGCTGGCAAAACTTTTCAGGGTCCGATCGATCAATTATCCCTGTCCCTGCATTTTTTTCGGGAGCAGGTGGCGCTAGGCGAGGCTTCTTGGGAAGAGGTATTCCTGTCAAGCACAAAGTCAAGTTTATGCAAAGATAACATTCTTTGGCAAAGTAATACACATTCCATATACAATATAGATATAAAAGAGCACACCTAAATTACACCTTACTATGCAAGGGGGGGGGGGGCAAGACACTGATCTTTCCAGGGAATGTCTGCACAGGCTGGGGGGCAAAAGATACTACAAAAAAGGCATAAGCACAAGCACCCTCCCAGCATAAAGAACTTACCAGGAGGACAACTTATAATATGGTGGGTGGGAAGAAGTTAACCCAGGGGTCTTCAAACAACTCCAGTTGTTCAGGAACTAGAATTCCCATCATGCCTAGTTAGGTCTGTGAGCCCAGGTTCACACTGGGTACGATTTCCTTTGATTTGAGATGCGATTTCACATGTGAAATCGCATCTCAAATCGGCGGCATTTGCCGCCAATGACACTGTCCTAATCGGTGCGGCGCCGCAGCACCGATTTTAAAAAGTAGTTCCTGTACTACTTTTTGCGATTTCGGGCCGCGATTTACATAGACATCTGTGCAGAAACCTGCACAGGTGTCTCTTAAACCGCGGCCGAAATCGGGACTGCCGGCGGGAGTGAAATCGTGTGAGTTCAGCTGAACTCGCGCGGCTTCACTCCCGCAGCCCAGTGTGAACCAGGGCTCAATGTCAGTTTTACAATGCCTCATGGGATGTGTTGTTCTGCAACAGCTGGAGAGCCATAGTTTGAGGATCCCCGAGTTAACCCCTTCTACGGTAATTTTTATGGTAAGAGATTAGTCAAAAAACAATTCTAAAACAGTTTTTAGAATGAAATTTAAAAACATCGCTGTCTAGCAGTTTATAAATAAATTTATAATTGGTTACCTTCCTTAACTCCACCCTGTAACTTCAGCTTCAGATTTTTTGCATGCGTTTTTCCTTCATAGTGGGATGCAGCAACCACAGGAGATGAAAAGGTCATGTTGCAGACTGGGCAGCACTTATTCCTATCGGTCTCCTCACCAGCGTCCTGCAAATAACAAAAATAGTGACTAAGTACAGAATATAAAAATTAAGCCCTGTACATAAAATATGCATTTTTATAGAGTGCATTCTTTGGTCATTTCCAATTTTAGATAAAATCAATTCAGTTTTAGCTGCACATACAAAAGCATTTGTTTAGTTAAAGCGTTTTTGCACTGCATTGACGTACTCACACAATTACACAGTAACGAGATAAAACAAAGTTCAGGAATATTCCTTTATTCCATTGTTTTGCAAATCTATGTACACTACAAACTGTATGATTGAATAGTCGCAGTCCCAACAATTGCAGATCGCCGCTATTACTAGTAAAAAACTAAATAAATCTACCCCAGTTTGTAAATGCGATATATTTTGCGCAAATCAATATACGACTATTGCAGGGTTTTTTAATACCAAAAATATGTAGAATATATATCGGCCTAAACTGATGAACTTTTTTTTGAATATGTATTATAAAACATAAAAGCAAAAAAAGAGTTTTATTCAAAATTGGTCCCAGAAGACAACAGGGGTCCTCGCTGAGGACGACGCAATGTCCTGGGCCGCAGCCTGGTTGAATCGAAAGTACATTTGTACTTCCAAAGGCAGATACAAAAAATAAAAAAATTCTCAAGTATCCAAAAACGAGGATTTAAGACCAAATTTCAAAAGTGGGTGGAACTCCCAATTTAAGAACAAACCTACAGACCCTTTTGTTTGTAACCTAGGACTGCCTGTACTTTCTAAAATAAATAAGGGAGTGGATTTATATGGAGTCAGAACAGTCAACAGCTTGAATGAGCAGAGTACAAACTCACCTAAAGTTACAATATATAATTAGAACAGCCAAATGGCACTATATTCATAAATTCTAAAGAACCCTTTAAAAAAAAAAAAAAAAAATTACCAAAGCAGTCTCAGCTCTTCTTTTTGCTGGTGCAACACCCTCTGTCTGGTGAATGGTCAAGTACCGTTGATATTTACTTGAATGTTTCCTGCTCTAAAAA
Organism: Rana temporaria; assembly: GCF_905171775.1. Taxonomy (NCBI): domain Eukaryota; kingdom Metazoa; phylum Chordata; class Amphibia; order Anura; family Ranidae; genus Rana; species Rana temporaria. Next base: position 230,426,826 of record NC_053491.1, on the reverse strand, counting down.
ACAAATAAAACAAAATTTAATGATACCAAGACATTATAACAAAATGTTTGAAGTGTATGGGTGTATGGGGTGTCCTCCCTGTCACCGCTGCAGGTTTACATATGGAGAAAGACAATTTGAACGGCTGCACACCTATACAATGCAAATCAAATCTTGTTTAATGAATAATTGTAACAGTAAAACCAGGCACAATAGGCATATTGGGACAAGCAACCGTACACCAAGCCTCCCCAATTAAATAAAGGCAGAGCAGGAGGGCTGGGTCAGGACAAGTCTGATCATTGGAGAAGTTCCAGCACACCTGGAAAACTGACCACAGTGTGCTCCCCTGCTTAGCGTGGTCAGTTTTAATAGGAAAGCGTTGGGACTGCCAGGAACAGCAGGGATTTCACACAAAGGAAGCAATACAAAGAACAGGATACTTTTTCATACAGGTACATGGCACAGTAGTCAGGAATATAAAATGTTAGGGGAAACAAACACTTTAATCCTCAAAACTAGGAACCACAGAAATTCTGATAGGGTAGGGTTTTAATGTATGATACAGACCTGTGATCAAGCACTTAAACTAAATTACATTTTAGATTACTCATCTAACAAGTTCACTGTAAAAAAGGAACAGAAAGTTACCTGATAATGTGCAAGTTTCTGCGACTCTGAAATCAAAACAGCACTGCACACTTTACAGTGCCCATCAGAGAAAAGGTGACCATTTTCTCGGATTAAACGGTTTACTGAAAATAAACACAAGAAAAGGTGTTAAAACGCCCACTACATAAACCAACTCAAAAATACACATTTAAAAAAAAAAAAAAAAAAAAGGAAAATTCACAAGCAGTTCGTAAGAGAAAACTGGAAAAAAATAAAAAATAAAAGAAAATCCAAAAGTACGGTACATATGTTGTAAATAAGCCAAAAGGGAAAAGCTTTACGAGTGGGAGCCATTCTGTGTCGGCAATCCCACACGGGCCCCTTTTCTGCTCCAGGTTCTGAACATTATTTTTCCTTTATTTCACCTATAACCTATTAATTCTGTTGATTTTCCTTAAAGCAATATTACAGGGTTGTAAGACCTTTGTGCTTTTCACCTTATGCGTTAAGGTGAAAAAACACCTTGCACTCTCCGGCCCACCCGAGCCCCGAACTTCCGTGGGCGCGATCCTGCATTGCTTTCCTAACGGCTTGTCGGCTCTTCATTGGTTAGCCATAGCTCCAGCAGCGGGAGCTATGGCTGCAGACTGTATCACACGCGATCGCGCCCGCAAGGTAGAGAGCTTCCCAGAGGGGGCTAGCTCTTGGTTTTTTTTTTTTTTTAAATGAACGGGCCTGTGTGAAAGGGGCCTAAGTGTTATTAGTCCCAACTAATGCCAATGCATGAAAACATATGTAACATGCGCGTGGTAACCAGCCCCTCCCACAGCAACCTAAACATTTCACTGGCTCAGCGAATACAACATAGTACTGCATACACATGAAAACCTGCTAAATAATGCATAAAATGCAGAATACACACGTAAAAGGTTTGCACCCAGTCTAAAATGTAGTAAAAACTTTAAAGTGGTTCAAAAGCCAAAACATTCCCTTGCATTAAAGATGAACTCCAAGTTTACTTTTACACAATGAATGGAACTAGAAATCCCAGCATAGATCATACCTTTTTACCGTGTTGCACACTTTGTCTGCAGATCCCCTGATATCCTGGGTTTAGTTTTGCTTTGTGTCACGTGGCACTGCATATCCAGTGGGTGACGCTATTTCTTGTACAGCCACTTCCTGCAGTAGCCAGTCAGTGGACTACCCTTGTAGCCCGTCTGAGGCTATAAAATTATGCAACGACGTTCACAGCGCTGATGCTTTGTGGGATTGCATGCATCCCAAATAGCATTTAATCCCGCCCAATCACACCTACAGGAAGAATCCAGACCTCCCAAGTCCTGTCTCACAGATTGCAGCATTATTTATGAAGAAAACACCTCAAAATACACCCTGCCTGATTAGAAAGTTATCAGAGTTGATGCTGGGTGGCGATTGAATTAATCACAATTGGCATTCAATACTGCCCAGTGTAATGCAGGGAGTCCCACCCTCTCAGATGCTGACCTGCAAAGTGCCACCCCCAGATCACTGCCTTATTTAATGAAAGAACTTTATAAAATACAGAGCCTCTATGAAAAGCTAGTTCTGATGATGAAAGAAAAGTTACCGCTCCAGGTGGATTGTATTAGGATGATCAGTGTAGTCTCAGGCTGGGTTCACACTACTACACTACTTTCATCCTACTTTGCTCTGCTACATTGGTCCTACATCCATCCTACTTTCATGAACAGGATACTACTTTGGTCCGACTTCAATGATATTCAATGGGTTGAAGTATGATCAATGTAGGACCAAAAGTAGTACAGGGAGCATTTTCAAAGTTGGACCGACTTGTGTAGGACCAGTTAAGACAGCTCTCATAGGGAAACATTGATTTTCACACGTCATGCTACATGAGCTCCCAATGAGGAACGTTTGTCGGATAAGTGTGAACCCAGCCTCAGGAGATCAAGGGTGCTGGCAATGCACAAGGCAACAAATGGAAAAAGAAAATATGGACAGCCGCACTCCAAAAAACCTTGGACGTCTTTATTTAAAAAAGGAAAAAATGCACTACAAGTCACAGCACACTACACGGGAGTAAAACAGCCGATGCGTTTCGCACTATAAATTAGTGCTTAATCATAAGCTTATGATTAAGCACTAATTTATAGTGTGAAACGCGTCAGCCGTTTTACTCCCGTGTAGTGTGCTGTGACTTGTAGTGCATTTTCCTGTTTTAAATAAAGGCAACCATCAAGTTTTTTTGGAGTGTGGCTGTCCATATTTTCTTTTTCCATTTGTAGTTCTGATGACGGATGGGATTGAATGGATCACAATTAGCATTAAATTCCTTCCTGTTAAATACTATGCTCACCAGTGTGAAGAGTCCCACTCCACAGAGCCTGCTCTCTGTGCCACAATTTATTTACATATGAAGGAAACACCTTCATAGAATTTGAAAACCCTGGGCCCTGTGTAGTCTTGAATTGCCAATATTATTCGGCATGCTGCAAGACAGGTATGTCATAGGAGGAAAAAAAAAAATATCTTTTACACTTGCCTTGATGTCCGATTAGCTATCTGTGTTTGGATTGCTCTTCAGAGTTTAACAAATGGTGAGGAGTTGGATCACCTCCACAACCCGTTTTAGACCCCCTAAATGCCAGACTAACAACGCAAAATGTGCATGTTGTTCAGTTGCAGCTTCATTCAACAGAATGGGTTGGACTTGGTGGGCAGCAGCACCTGCCAAGTGCAACAGGGGGTAGAATTTCTGCCACAGCCTTGCAGATGCAGCATGTGTACACCCCCGGCCGCAGCAGCTAAGAGGGAACAGTTCAGGGGTAGTAAAAAAAAAAAAACACAGTTCAACCAAGGATTTACCCCGCCCCCCATACGATTAGCGTACATGAGTACTAGGACTGCAATAATGATAGCAAGGTATTGCTCCCCTGTATCGGTTTTTCTGAAAAATAGTTTTCATAGTGTAGCCGTTCTTCCCCCTAACATCCATAACAGACACTGCAAAGCACATACCTGATCGCAATATACATGCATTTCTACGTGCCTGTTTGTGCCTAGTGGTACTGCTCCAAGCCGAGGTCCCCCCCCCCCCTTCATTTATCCAAGAGGCAGCTTTACTTTATTCTCACATTCTTTCATTACACCTTTTACCGTATCACATGCATGTTTCACTGATTGAGTTCTCACAGCTGGTTTAAATTCTGTTGTCCTGCTCTCATGCCTCATCTCTACGATTAAAACAAAAGCCTTCTGGGACACAGGTCCTAGAAGACTGCCGGGCCATTAAAGCGCAGTGCGTTCATGCGCAGTAGAAAAGCAGCTGGAAAGCTTCACAGCTGGTTTCCCTTACCCAAGATGACTTGAAGCCAATTGAAGGATCATCTCAAGAGAGGACTTTGCAGGATTCTTGAACAGGCGAGTGTCCTTATATTAAAAGGCTGCACCTACAGTATTTGTATTTTTGGGGGGGGAGCCTGGCACTCCTCCAAGTCCAGGTGGGCAGGGTGAACGAGTCAGTAGGCTTGGTCTGAGGCTTTTACATGTATACTTCCTTACTAGTGTGCAGCACTGCAAAAGGCAGCCCATTAACTTGAAGCTCATGCTCCTTTTTGCAACAAGCATTGCGCAATTTTTTTTCATGCACATTTTGCCACAATTTCTACATGTCAATCAACATCCTTGCAGTGTCATTAAAAATAAATGGCACCGAAATGCATTATTTTATTGCAGTCTGAAAACGCAGGCAGAATCACGCCAAATCTGCCCACAATTCCAGATCCATGGATGTGAACAGGACCTTGGGGTCTGCCATTATTATAAAAGGGAACTTCATAGAAAACATTAAAGCGGGGGTTCACCCTATCGACGGGAAAAAAAAAAAAAAAATTTCTTTTACCTTAAAATCAGGCATTGTAGCGCGAGCTACAGTATGCCTGTCCCGAATTTTTTACCCCCGTACTCACCTTGTAGTCGTCCATCGAAGATACCGGGGAATGGGCGTGCCTATGGAGACGGAGGATGATTGACGGCCGGCTCTGGCGCGTCACGCTTCTCCGGAAATAGCCGAAATAGGCTTGGTCTTCACGACGCGTGCGCATAGCCTGTGCGCAGGCGCCGTGAAGAGCCAAGACCTACTCCGGCTGTCTTCGGGGAGAGTGACGTGCCAGGGCCGGCCGTCAATCATCCTCCCTCTCCATAGGCACGCCCATTCCCCGCGGGAGCCGAAATCTACGATGGACGACTACAAGGTGAGTACGGGGTTAAAAAAATCGGGACAGGCATACTGTAGCTCGCGCTACAATGCCTGTCTCGATGGTAAAATGTGTCGGGGGGGGGGGGGGGGTGAACTACCGCTTTAAAAGCTGTGTAGGGGTCTTTAATATCATTAACAGACACTCAACCATGATTAGGGTCAGACATGAATATAAAAGGCAACCCCATGGCACAATTAAAATGTGGTGTCACACCCCTCAGTATACATACCAGTTCCTCGTCCAGGACAAAAGGGAACTCTGTGGTAAGAATGAAAAACCGTGAGGGGCTCCCGTTTGATGCCTTTTAATACAATAACAGACCCTTGTCCAGAAATAGAGTTGTATGAATATAAAAAGGTAACTTTGCCGCAATACGAAAGTGTGGTGTTCTCGCTCAATATTCATACCAAGCCTTGTTTCTTAAAGCGGTGGTTCACCCACAATAACAACATTTTAGCATTAAATTAAGCATAGTAGCGCGAGCTACAGTATGCCTTTATTTTTTTTTGCCCCGTACTCACTGTGCAATCCTATAGTGAAGATTCCGACTCCCCGCGGGGAATGGGCGTTCCTATCCAGAGGGAAGATGATTGACGGCTGGCTATGGCACGTCACGCTCCCCGAAGATAGCCGGAGTAGGTCTCGGCTCTTCACGGCGCCTGCGCACAGACTATGTGCAGGCGCCGTGAAGAGCCAAGTCCTATTTTGGCTATTTCCAGGGAAGCGTGACGTGCCAGAGCCGGCCGTCAATCACCTTCCCTCTGGATAGGAACGCCCATTCCCTGCGGGGAGTCGGAATCTTCACTATAGGATTGCACAGTGAGTACGGGGCAAAAAAAAATAAAGGCATACTGTAGCTCGCGCTACTATGCTTAATTTAATGCTAGAAAAAAAAAATTATAGGGTGAACCCCCTCTTTAATGTGTTTTTCCGACTCCTAGGAATGTCTTTTTTTGGTGCGTTTGTAACGGGGTCTCTAAGAATTTACGTTCTGCCTGGCCACCCTAGAAGAAATTGTAGCAGATGACCATAGAAAAGCAGGAATGCTCTCAAACATTTATGAAAGAATATTTTTTTTAAATACACAAAGCATAATGCATTCCTTAGTAGACATTTTAAAGTATTATTGCCTTTCCATGGCTGCGATCACATGGTTATTCTTCCTGTTCCTCTAGTACAGGGATAAGCAATTAGCGGACCTCCAGCTGTTGCCAAACTACAAGTCCCATCATGCCTCTGCCTCTGGGTGTCATACTTGATGCTGTCAGAGTCTGGCTATGCCTCATGGGACTTGTAGTTTGGCAACAGCTGGAGGTCCGCTAATTGCTTATCCCTGCTCTAGTTGGTAGGACTGAGGGTGTCCCATGTCTAAAATCTAGGTGGGCCCTGCACTTTTGGCACATACAGGAAAATGAGGCAGATGCAGAAGAGCATGTACGTTGGCACATCAAGAAACTTGTTCTAATGAGCACTTGGAACATTTGAATGCATGGCTTTGTTTCATGACCATCATTTGTTATATTAGAACTTGTTTAAAGGATATGTTCACCTTCAGGAACATGTTTCTCTGCACTCTGTGTGACAGCAGTATGAGAAGTTCCCTGTACCAGCTGTCACTTTTTGAAAATGCGGCTGTGCAGCCACATCATTCATTTAGAGTTCTGTGAATAAAATAACTGACATCCTTTGCGGATGTTGGTTTGTAGTCCTCAATGAACTACCAGGGTGCTGCTGTTCTTCCTGCCAGTGTGAAACTGCCTGCTCATATGATCTACAAGCAGAGAACATACACGGACAGTCTTCACGAGTCGCGCATTGCGCCAGTGGTCTATGCTGATCGCTGGTGCAATACTTTCCAGGTTTAAAAAAAAAAGAAAAAAAAGGAAGATGAACATTAAAATACAGTGGCACAGCCATGACAAATGCAGACAAGTGCTGAACTTTACGAACCACCAAGTTGAACACTATACAAGATATAACTTTTTCTAGTGCGTTTTAATTTTGAATACACAGTATGCATAAGAACCGGTTCACACTTCCGCGGCACGACTTCGGGGGCGACTCTGCAAGTCATCCTGAAGACTACTTCAGAGGCGACCTGAAAAACGACTTCTGTATAGAAGTCAATGCAGGTCGCCCCGAGCCGCCACCAAAGTCGTGTAAGAACCTCTTTCCAAGTCGGAGAGACTTGCGACGCTCCTATTAAAACGGTTCCATTGCATTGAATGGGACGCTACTCATCGGGGGGCTGAGCCGCCTGACAAGCCGCCCCAGTGTGAATTCTTCATATCAGCCCGGTGTTTACGTTTTTGTATGTACAGGACCACACTATCATGACTTAAGGCAAACCCCATCCACACAGAAGTCCAAAACTGTATCTAGAACAGAAGCTTTAAATGCATCTATGCCCAGATATAAAACTATGGTTACATTTACTGTTTCCAATATTTCCGAAAAATCTTCCAGGACAGCTAAGCGAGAAATGAGTGGCTCCCCGTTCAACCAGAAAGATTAAAAAGACCCTTTTCCTCATTTGTTCTAAGGAAACCTCCAATGTACAGGAGTGGAATTTTTGGGTAAAAAGGCAACAAATTTCAAACACCATCACTTTACACTAAAACATCTGGGTGAAAAAATGAACGCTGTCCTGGAAGAGACTCGGAAATATTGTTACCAGTAAGCAAGGTTTTTCCCCCAAATCATTTTCCAGGACAGCTACTAGAGAGAGGATAAACATAACATGGTGGGGACAACACCCAGAGAATGCAACGCAACCTCTTTGGGATGCGACGGACGAGGACACAAAGATGGGAGTACAATGTCCTCATTGAGGAGAAAGGCCGAAACAACCTTAGGAAGAAATGAAGGCTGCGGACGCATGCACCACCTTATCCTTGTGGAGGATCAAATAGGGAGCCTTGCATGACAAGGCCGCCAGCTCAGAAACCCATCTGGGGGGGGGGGGGCCGATGCCTGCAACACATTCCTTTCCAAAGAAAAGGTTCTGGATGGACATTTACACACACACACACACACACACACACACACGATAAAAGAATGTTCTTTAGCATGGAACATACATTTTACCAGGGTTTGACAAATTTGCTGAGAATCCAGGAGCCAGCTAAAAAAGTTAGGAGCCAAAAAATGCTCCCCATCCCAACGAGCTTGCGCGCAGAAGCGAACACATACGTGAGTAGCGCCTGCATATGTAAACGGTATTCAAACCACACATGTGAGGTATCGACGCGATTGTTAGAGCGAGAGCAATAATTCTAGCCCTAGACCTGCTCTGTAACTCAAAACATGCAACCTGTAGAATTTTTTAAACGTCGCCTATGGAGATTTTATAGGGGAAAAGTTTGTCTGCATTCCACGAGCGGATGCAATTTTGAAGCGTGACATGTTGGGTATCAATTTACTCGGCGTAACATTATCTTTCACAATATAAAATAGGAATAACTTTACTGTTGTCTTATTTTTTAATTAAAAAAGGTCTATTTTTTCCCCAAAAAGTGCACTTGTAAGACCGCTGCGCAAATACGGCGTGACAGAAAGTATTGCAACGATCACCATTTTATTCTCTAGGGGATATAATATAATATAATATAATATATATATATATATATATATATATATATATATATATATATAATATAATATATATATATATATATATATATATATATATATATATATATATATATATATATATATATATATATATATATATATATATATATATATATATATATATATATATATAATGTTTGGGGGTTCTAATTAGAGGGAAGGAGATGGCAGTGGAAAAAGTGAAAAATTACACATTAGAACTGCTGTTTTACTTGTAATGCCAACGGCCACCACCAGATGGTGACAGGTCACAGAAGGAAGCTTGGGACTTCACAAGGCCGCGGCCTCAATTACCGGCCATTGCGTGGCGGGGGAGCACGGAGACACAGGATCTTGTGCCTCCGTGCGCCCCCCGACCTCGCGATCGCGGCGGGGCTGCGACACCCGGTAATTGCCACGGCCTCAATTACCGGAGGGGGCGGGGTCACAATTTATTGTCGCAATTGCTACCTGGCGCCCGGATTTTCTCGAGCCCTGCATTTTACAATAATAATTACACAACCAAAATGAGTGTGTGCTGTAAATTGCCTCCAGTATTGTCCGTTTCTTCTTGCTGGAAGCTGCCATTTTGCTGAAGCCCAGAGCAGAAGTAAATTGTTAGGCTCTGCAGATCAGCCTTCACTGGCTCTGATTTTTGGCACAATGCCAAAAATGGAGCATGTGCAGAGCAGGGTGCGACAATGTACTACTGGACTTTAAACAGTATTTGCACTTTTTTTTTTTTTTTAACATAGCTATACTAATAAAGGGGCCCGCCTGAATTGATCTAGTAGGACCTCCTTTCCTGACAAAAGATACAATGTAAGGACTATACCTCAGTCTTAAAATTCTTCCCACAAATTACCTGCTCCTGATGCAGCCGTCTACCTTGAGGAGTGAGCTTTAATTCTAAAGCCAATGTATGCTGAAATATTAGTGTCACCAATTCAAGCCATGGAACTCTAGAAGGCACTGAGTCCTATTATACGGGACCACTATACAAGACTAGAACTCTTGCCAATCTAAATGTCCAGAAAACCTTAAATTACCATCACCTTTACCTTAAGGGCCCTTTCACACGGAGCGGATCAGTAATGATCTGCTCCGTGTGTCCGCTTTGCTCAGCGGGGATCCTCTGTAAAATCCCCGCTAAGCTGGCAGCTGACAGGGCAGTCTCCGCACACTGTGCAGGGACTGCCCTGTGTTTCCTCCGCTCTCCCCTATGGGGGCTCGGATGAACACGGACCGCATGTCCGTGTTCATCCGATCCGGCAGACGGAAGAAAAATAGGATTTCTTCCATCTGCAAATGCGGATCTTTGTGGAGGCGGACAAATGACGGGTGTCAGCGGATGTTCATCCGCTGACACCTGTAATCACATAGGGACCCATGTATGTCCCGTTTTCATCCGCAAACGGACGGATGAAAATGCAGACATACGGTCCGCTAGTGTGAAAGGGCCCCAAGGGTTCACTCACTTGTTTAATTCTGAACAACAAATCATTTGCGATGCTCACAAAGAAATGGCAAGGCATACATAACCCAAAAGAAGTTGCTCGTCCTGGTAAAATAGGGACAAGGTGGATGCATGGATGGACAGAGGGGAATAAATCATCCATGACACTACAAGCTTTAGCCACCACATGTGAAATTGTTACAAGTTAAAATGGATTTTCTTGTTTCCTGTCGCTTTAAAAATAGTTGGTTGGGACCAAGCTGGTCCAAAGAAACTTCCTTTCACCAAGTGCTGCACTGGCTGTTAAGTGCTATATAAATTGCATGTAGCTTCATACAGTGCTGGGTTTCAGCTGTGTGACAGACTGAGTGGTGCTCAGTCATTCACGTGCAGCTTTGTATTCTGTGAAAGCCAATCAGAGGAAGCTTTGTATTTAAAGTCGGAGGGGTGGGCCAAACATCACGCTCCCCAACTCAGTCAGAGGAAGCTTTATATTCAGAGTGCCGCTCAAAGCAACTCTGCATTGTTTCAGGTGTGAGACAGGAAGTCTGTCACACAGCCAGAGCCCAGCACTGTGTACTATATGTAGCTGAGGCTACATACAGTACACAGTGTATTGAGACACTGCAGCAGTTAATAAAGGAGATAGTTGGTCCAAACAAAATAAAACGTGAGGAAACATGAAAAATCTGCTTTAGGGCAAACCAATGCCAACTGAAAGCACACTAATTTGATTAAAGCATAGCCTTACACATGGACATCATAAAAACCCTTATGCAAATGACAGATTCTAATCCTAATATAACCATGATACGATTCTCATACAAATCTTCCTAGATGAATCCAAAAGCTTGATTTTACAACCCTAGCATTCTATAAAAGCCTTGCTTAGAGCCCAGTAACCTAAAGCAAGGTTTCTCAACTTCAGTCCTCAAGTACTCACAACAGGACAGGTTTTCCCTCAGATCAAACGGCTGTGGTAATTATTAAGGCAGTGAAACCGATCAAATTACCTTTGAAAAATAATGGAAAGCCTAAAAACATGACCCGTTGGAGGCACTTGAGGACTGAAGTTGAGAAACATTGACTTTTCTTTAGGCTTGCCTTTTCAGTGCAGCTCTGAATGTAGAGGTAGACCCCAATTTAGTCTGCTCAGGAGGATACATTACTTCCTGATGGCACCCCACCTTGCTACATAGAAGAGAGATTCTTTCAGAGGCTTGATGTCTGGGCTCTGCACACAGCCTAGGACAGCAGTATGCCCTCCACTTCTGCAACCTGTATCATTCACTGGCCCAATGTCAAAAGTGTCAGGCAGCATCAGTTACAGCGGAGTTTCAGGCTGAAATCCAACTAGGTTTTAAACAATAGAGCACCCCATTTTCCCCTAGGTACCTTTTCTATGTTTTTTCAGCTGGACTTCCATCCTACCCCTCTGCGGCGAGGTACAGCGCTTCCACAATTGCATTGGGCCTTCCACCCACCCCCCACCTTCTAGGACCCTGTGTGTGGTCCCAGAAGACGACAGAACTATTCAGAACGCACAGCACAACTCACGCATGCACAGTAGGAAACCCGCTGTGAAGCCTGAGGATCTAGTCACCTGAGGGGTGACTTGACAACCACCATGATCAGAACCAGGAGGAACAAAATATAACTGTGTACTCTTGGATCATCAGAAACATAAAAAACTGAGAAAGATGGGGAGGGAGGAGCTTTTCAATCTCTTCCTAGTTTGTTTACAGTTGAAGGTGGAGCCGATTATTGCTTGTGTAGCTGTCCCAGAAGAGGATTTGGTGATTTGGTAAAAGAACTTACATATTAAGCAGAACAAGATCTTTTAAAACAAGCCATCCCTAATCACACTGTTTGAAGTATTTTATTCCTCAAAGAAAGTGAAAGGAAGGGAGCAACGGCGAGTTCAGTGCTCATGTTTTTGAGCTTGGAAGGTTATTTTCTACACAAGGTCTATGCCTACAAAGGCAAATGAGAGGGTTTTGAAGTGCCTTTTCTACTAGCATTTCAACGTGTAAATGTAAGAAAATATAAAAGACCCATATTTATTACTGTTTTTTTTTGTTTTAGCTAGAGGACCAATATCAAGGCAATATGTAAACCCAATCACTAAAATTATTGGAAGAGCACACAGATGCCAGTCAGGCCAATGTTCTGCTTCTGCATGTTGCAGCATAGAAGGCTTGGAGAGTAGCTGTATGTCCACTAATCATTATACTTCAAGAACCCCACCCACCATCTTCCTCAACTCCAGTGTGTCTCTTGCTCCCTCTATCTCTCACCTCCATATTTCCCCCCATTCTCCACTGCTCTTTTCTGCTATCCCACCATCTCTCCTGCACCCCCCCCCCATTCCTTCTTTCCATGTCTTTGCTCCACCACTCAACCTCCTCATTCCTCTACCCCTCCCATCTCTCTTCCTCCATCCCTTTCACACTCTGCCCCCATCTCTCCCACACTCTGTTCTTTATGTCTTGTGGTCTGTTGTTCCAAATTCCTCCCATCTGTATTCCCCCAACACCACTTCATCCTCTTCTCCTAGCCCTCCATCTTTTCATCTCTCCCACTTTCCCTACATCTCCACCTCTATCCCTCATTTTCTCCTACCTCTTCATCTCTGCCACCCCCTATCCCTCAATCTTCCCCTTCCTATCTGAAATACTCACTTCCTCTGGGTAAAGTCTAGCAGAATCACTGTAGTGCCGATCCCAGCGTATCACACTGTTCACTTTTTTGTAATACAAACTGATCACATTTCACCTATCCATTCATCTCTCCTGCCCCCTCCATCTCCTACTCTACCCCCTCCATCTCTCCTGCCCTCTCTTCCTCTACCCCCCTCCATCTCTTCCTCTACCCCCTCCATCTCCTCCTCTACCATCTCTCCTGCCCTCTCTTCCCCCATCTCTCCTGCCCTCTCTTCCCTTCGCCTGTCCCCCCCCCCTTCTACCCCCTCAATCTCTCCTGCCCTCTCTTCCTCTACCCCCTCCATCTCTCCTGCCCTCTCTTCCTCTACCCCCTCCATCTCTCCTGCCCTCTCTTCCTCTACCCCCTCCATCTCTCCTGCCCTCTCTTCCTCTACCCCCTCCATCTCTCCTGCCCTCTCTTCCTCTACCCCCTCCATCTCTCCTGCCCTCTCTTCCTCTACCCCCTCCATCTCTCCTGCCCTCTCTTCCTCTACCCCCTCCATCTCTCCTGCCCTCTCTTCCTCTACCCCCTCCATCTCTCCTGCCCTCTCTTCCCCCTCCATCTCTCCTGCCCTCTCTTCCTCTACCCCCTCCATCTCTCCTGCCCTCTCTTCCTCTACCCCCTCCATCTCTCCTGCCCTCTCTTCCCCCTCCATCTCTCCTGCCCTCTCTTCCCCCATCTCTCCTGCCCTCTCTTCCCCCATCTCTCCTGCCCTCTCTTCCCCCATCTCTCCTGCCCTCTCTTCCCCCATCTCTCCTGCCCTCTCTTCCTCTACCCCCTCCATCTCTCCTGCCCTCTCTCCCTCTACCCCTTATTGTCACCTGCTCTCTCTTCCCACATCCCCCCCCCCCCCCCCCCCATCTCTCCCGACCTCTGTTCCCCCTCAATCTCTCCTGCCCTCTCTTCACTCACCCCCCCCCCCATTCCTTCCTTCTCTCGCGCTCTTTTTCCCCTATATTTCCATCCTCTCTTCGATCCCTCTTGCTCTCTTCCCATCGATCTCCCCGTACAGAAGCAGTGCCCGGCGTGTTCTATAGTATGACTAATGAAGGACAATCGGTGCTCGCTCTGCACACCCTTCCCTCCCTTTGTACGACTCCTCACTGCCATCCAATACGTATACGGCCCAGTCCTGATAAAAGCCCAGGGTGCAAGGACTATTCATCCCTCAGCCGGTAGGTGTGAGTAGGATGCCGAGATCCGCGCTTCTTCTACGAAGGTGAGCCTGCGTCCATAGATGGCCTAGGCCGGTCACACCCCCCTCGACCTTGGACACACGCATCCCGTCGTAAACCCTCCCAAACCGATCTTACCCGCTTCTATCCCGACGGGCAGCTCCATATCGTCCCCGTTATCGAATGTATCCGCCATCTTCTAGCTGCTCAGTGACCCTCCGTGCACACGACAAAGTACACGCGCTGAAAGACCTAGTCTCGCGAGACCGGAGGCGATAGCTCGAGCGTGATTCAAGCCGCCGAGAGTGTCCGCCCAGAAACAACAAAGCTTTATTGCTAGGAGAACAAAGAACAAATCCTTTACGTTAGCCACCAAGAGGGCGGGAGTAAGGCACTTTGTCTGCGACTGCTACAGAGCCCAAAATGGTGTACAAGAACACTGAGTAAACTTCCTATGAGAATTACACGGCTCAAGCACTGCATATAATAAACAACTGACATTTTTATACTTTTAGAATTATGTATCGGGTTGAATAAAACATTTTTCTGGCATTATGGTCCCTTTAACCATTCAATACAGAGCACTTTCCCCCCATTCCTGCCAAGGCCAATTTTCAGCTTTCAGCGCTCTCACACTTTGAATGACAATTGCGCGGTCATGCAACACTGTAGCCAAACGACATTTTTATCATTTTTTTTTTTTTTTAGACCAATAGAGCTCTATTTTAATGGTATTTAATCACCACATGGGGTTTTATTGTGTTGCTAAACAAACGAAAAAAGACAGAATATTTGGAAACAAAAAAGTTTTTCTTCGTTTCTGTTATAACATTTTGTAAATAAGTCATTTTTCTCCTTCGCTGATGTGTGCTGATGAGGCTGTAATGACATAGCTCCCAACTGTCCCTGATTTGGAACAAAGTCCCTCTGTCCCTCCTTCCTCCTCATTTGTCCCTTATCTATATCTATAGCCTATATATCTGTAGTGCTACCCCGTGTGGGGGCCGCTGGTGAATGTGGTCTGTCTCCCACCTAGGGTGACCACATTTTCAAACTACAATTCAGGGGCCCCCCCCCCCCCCCCCTTCCCAAAAATCAGCTTGTGCTGTAACGAATCACAGCACAATGATTGGACACAAGAGTCGGGATTTATGATTTCTCCAATCACAAGCAGGGGGCAGAGATTGTGCTCCTCCAGGCATTCCTGGCCAGGACAAGTACTGTCAGTGAGTAAAGTGGTGATGTGGCAGCCTTTTTTGGGGGCATCAGATTGGCCCGGGGGTGGCTGTGTCAGTTTCATTCCGGGACACTGTATTGTTCTGGAATGAAGGTGTCCGGGACAGACCTGCAAAATGCGGGACTGTCCCAGGTAATCCAGGACACGTGGTCACCCTACTCATCCTTGAGGTGAGCAGGCATTTTGGCAGGTGGTGGTGTGCACTGAATATTGGATCCATTTAAATAGGATTTTTTCACAGGGGTGACAGCTTTGGAAACCTATATATGAACTGTTTTTTATAATTATTATTTTTTTTTTCATAAATTGTTTTATGGAATGTATAATTATTTGTTTATATAAATACTAGTGCTGTCAAGCGATTAAAATTTCTAATCGCGATTAATCGCATTAATGTCATAGTTAACTCACGATTAATCGCGCGATTAAGGAGGTTCACCCTTTAAAATTTTTTTTGGGTGTTTTCTTATTTTTTTTTTTTTTATAATATTAAATTGTGTTTTTTTATTTTTTTACATTTTGATTACTTTTATTGCTGTCACAAGGAATGTAAACATCCCTTGTGACAGCAATAGGTGGTGACAGGTACTCTTTATGGAGGGATCGGGGTCTAAAAGACCTCCGAGCCCTCCTTTGCACTTCAAAGTATTCAGATCGCCGAAAACGGCGATTCTGAATACTGTGTACTTTTTTAAATCCGGCGCCATTGGCAGCCGAGAAACCCGGAAGTGACGTCATGACGCCGCTTCCGTGGTTTCAATGCGGAGACTGAATCAAAGCCGTTTACGGCTTAGTGTCAGTCTCCGCCTGAACACAGAAGGCGGCGGAAGGAGGATCGGGTCTCCCGGTGGGACGGGAGGCCCGGTCAGAGCGGCGAAAGGCAGCGGGAGGGGGGGGATGTCCCCTCCCGCTCCTCCGGCATAACAACCGAGCTGCTTTTAGCCGCATCGGTTGTTATGTTTGAATAGCCGATCGCCCGCTCTAAACAACGGTACCGGGATGATGCCTGCGGCTGCAGGCATCATCCCGGTATAACCCCCGAACGCCGAGGACGCATATATGCGTCCCGTCTGCGTGAAAGGGTTAAGAGGTACTTGCTGACAAAAAAAAAATGTTTTAAAGGGTGAACCTCGTTAATCGCGCGATAAAAAAATTGACGGCGTTAAAATGGGTTTGTGTTAACGCCGTTAATAACGCGTTTAACTGACAGCACTAATAAATACGCAGCGCTGCACTATTTTCACAAAATTAATATTGCAGTAGGTGTGGTGTATTACTATAAGTGTTCAGCAGCTGTGTAGATACTAAGAGGGTTATATTTGTTGCTTTTTTTTTCTCACGTTATTATAGGAGTCATTTATTAGTATTGTGGCGCTGATTGTTTTTCTCACAAATGTAATATTTTTTTTTGGGGGGGGGGAGTGGGGGCTTCAGTAGGAGTGGGACTTCCTGTCCCACTTCTCCTTCCACCCAGGGTCCGCTTAGGCGTCTCGTTATATCTCGGCCCCTTCCTGTAGGCGATCACCTGGGACACGTGACAGGTCCCAGGAGATCGCCTGTCCACTCAGTGAGTGCCCGGCCGTGAAGCCCAAAGCTGTCACGGCCGGGTGCCTACAGTTAGAATGGGGGTGCTGGCGGAGAGGGGGGGGGACGAACGAAGCTCCGGGCGGCCCCGTAGTTGGACAGTGGAACAGGTAAGTGTCTGTTTATTAAAAGCCAGCAGCTACACTTTTTGTAGCTGCTGACTTTTATTAAACATAAAAAAGGCTGGAACTCCCATTTAATCCTGACGAGATTGTATGCTCCTCTCAAATCAAGCTTCGTGAAAACTGTTGCTCCCTTGAGGCGGTCAAATAACTCTGTAATCAATGGAATCGGATAGGCATTCTTGATCGTTAAACGATTGAGACCCCTATAATGAATACGAGGTCTCATGTTTGCCACTCTTCTTCTTCTTCACAAAGAAGAAACCAGCACCAGCAGGAGATGAGGATTTGCGGATGAAACCTTGAGAAAATGCATCTGTAACATACTCCTCCATGACCTTATCCTCCAAGACCGACAAAGGGTAAACCCAGCCATGAGGGGGTATGGCACAAGGTTGAGGGTTAATTGCGCAATCATACGACCGGTGTGGAGGCAAAGTACTGGCTTGACCTTTGTCAAAGACATCACTAAAATTGCGGTACTCCTCTGACAGCGAGGAGAGTGAAGAGGTGCACAGGACCTTAGCTACCTTCTGGAAGCATCTCTTAATGCATTGTGGCGACCAGGACAGAACCTCAGCACGGAGCCAATCAAAAGAAGGGTTGTGCCTCTGTAACCAAGGATAAACAATAACCAGCTGAAACTTAGTTGAGGAAATAACTTGGAATTGGATTATCTCATGGTGAAGAGCCCCTATGGCCATGGACAACGGAACAGTCTCATGAGTCACATGGGCAGGCTGTAGAGGACTCATGTCAAGAGTCTCAATGGCAAATGGAGTATCACGCAACTGCAGCAAAATCGAGTGCTTCGATACAAAGGCAGCAGCCCCAGAGTCGATTAGAGCCTGTGTCTCGACAGACGACTCAGTCCAAAACCAGGGGCTTATACTTCTGGATAACTGGAGACGAAACAACGCCACCTAAGGTCTGTCCGTGAAAGGACCTCAAGGTTCAGGCGTTACCTGAACGGGTAGGACAAGACTTCAAAAAGTTACCAGCCTGGCCACAATAAAGGTACAATCTCTCCCTCCTCCTAAGGGCTCTCTCATCCGCGTGAAGCCCAAGTGCATGGGTTCACCTTCACTGACCGACTCGGTACCAGAAGGCATGGGAGATGAGGGAGGCAAGGGTGGGACTGCAAAGCTTGGAGACAAATGTACAGGAGACTTCCGCAAGTGCTCCTTAAAAGAGAGTCTTTCTCTGAGTCTGGAGTCAATGAGGATGGCAAATGTGATCAACTTCTCCAGCTCAGTGGGTATATCTCGAGCTGCTATCTCATCCTTGATGTTATCCGAGAGACCATGAGAAAAAGCAGCCATGAGGGCCTCATTGTTCCAAGCAACCTCTGCTGCCAGAGTACAGAGTTCAATGGCGTTATCAGCAACAGTTCTCGTACTCTGTTTGATGGACATGAGGCTCTTGGCAGCAGAAGTGGAGCGTGCGGGAATGTCAAATCTCCTTTTGAAGGAAGCCACAAATTCTGGGTACCTCATGACCACGGGTTTTTGTGTCTCCCATAGAGGGTTTGCCAAGGCTCTCTCAGAAAGCAAAGATATCACGAAACCTACTTTGCTTCTGTTCGTGGGAAACGCCTGGGGCAGAATCTCAAAGTATATCTCAACCCTCTGCATTGAACTTGATTGCCCCCAAATTGCTGGGGAAGCAGAGCAGAACCAGACATACCTCCTATAGAGGTAATACTCAAGGCAGGTGCCTGCACAGAGACCGGAGCAGCAGCATGGACGGCCTGCAACACAGGTTTTACCGGAGCAGCCACAGTGGGAGATTCCAGGTGAGCCGTGCGACTCAGGAGCGTTTGTAACCCCATGGCAAACTGATCCAAGCGGTGATCCTGGTCATCCAATCTGGAAAAAATATTACCAAGTGGATTGACTGCATCTTCTGAATTCATGGCCTTCATCTACTGTCAGAAACCATGAATCAGACCGAGACAGAAGTACAGTTAAATCATAGTTGTTTAATAATAATAATAAAGACATAAACAGAGTCAAAACATAGCCAGAGTTCAGGAACCGAATCGGATAGTTAGCCAAGCCAAATGTCAGAGAGCCAGAGATATACGTAGTATAACAGCAAGCAGGAGAAAGTCTCTGTGATGTTGACCAAGGCGAAGGCAGAGATCATCTGAACTGGAAGGCCTAAGTAGGCAGGACTGATGAGCAGGATCATCAACAGGTGAGTCACTGTGGAGAGAAAGGAGCTGGCAATTAGCTGACAGCTGAGCGCCAGCTCAGAGAAGGAAGGGCTGAGCCCAGCCCTGACAACCCTCTAGTTTGTCTGGTTGCTTTTGCTGGGTCAGTGTGATCTTCCTATTCCTCACTCTTTGGCAATTCATTGAGGGGTCGGGCTATCTTGGCGAACCCCTCCACGAATCTCCAGTAATTGGAACAGAACCCCAGGAATGATCTCAGTTCAGTCACATGACTTGGCCTTAGCCAGGAGGTGACAGATTCCAACTTCTTGTAATTAGTGGCCACTCCATCAGCAGAGACAATGTGCCCGAAGTAAGTGACAGAAACCTGATAGTATTGGCAATGCTCCAGAGAGAGCTTCGGCCCCTCATCATGAAGTCTTCTCAGCACCATCTCTAGATGCTCCTTGTGTTCTTCGAAGCTTCCGCTGAAGACATTAATGCTGTCTAGTTACACCAACACTTTGGTCAGATTCATATTACCCTCAGCTGCTGGAAAGTCACTAGCTCTCCAGCTAAACCTTGTGGCATTCTTACCAAATTATTTTTTTTATTAGAGAAAAGGAAAATCAGAGTACAAATTACAGCCAGGGTACCTAAGTACCACACAATAGCACATAATCAAAACATGTCAAATACATACTCTGAGAGTAAGCAAATATCTTATAACAAAGAAAAACAAGGGCAAACATCACTATCTAGGATATTACCCGCTACTAGCTAATACTAAGAGAAAAAGAGAAAGAGAGAGAAAAAAAAAAGAGAGAGAGAGAAAAAAGAAGAAAAAAAGGGAGGGCCAAAGACACCGTAGTGAACGGACCATCTGACGTCTTCTACCTTCCAAGAAGAGTGGAAAGGAAATGATCAAAGCCAAGACAGCAATCTCATCCCGTATCAAGTTGTGAGTACAGTATTGATCAGAATACCTGAACGTCACCCAGGGTAGCCACGTCTGATTGAATTTTTCCGACGATTCCCTGGCAATTGCTACAGTTTCCTCCAATTGGTGAATATTCTCTATGGAGCTAAACCATTCCGAGATGGAAGGAATATCCTTCGATTTCCAGTGCCTGGGAATCAAGACTTTCGCTGCGTTCAATAGATGTCTAATCAATGATTTTTTGTATTGTTGCATGGAACAGTCGGCGATGTGAAGTAAGCAACATGCAGGCGTAAGGGAGATTGTAGTATCCGTAATGGCTTTGATCAATTCACACACCCTGTCCCAGAAAGGTCTCAGACAAGAACACTCCCACCAAATATGAACAATGGTGCCCGGGTCTTGTTCGCATCTCCAGCAAGAATCCGATGTCAGCGGGTACCATTTATACGACATTTCCTGAAATCTCGTGGCAATCGCACACTTATGGGCAAAAATACAGGCACGTTTCCATTGCTTATCAGTGAAATTTGTTTTAAGCGCCTTTTCCCATGTACTCGTATTCCGGAAGCTATCCCCCCCCTGTCTAGCCAGAAGTACATAAGAGAAGTAGATCTCGGAACCGGCGCTCCAGGCAGGCAAGTTTGTTCAAAGGGCGTTATCGGTCTAAGGAATTGTTTTTTATTCTGGGAAGCCTGTGTATAGTTATGCAGCTGGCGGTAAGTCCAAAATGAAAGAGAGCTCTGAGGATTTATCTCTCTTTTTAGGGAATCAAAAGGTTTAAAGGTGTTAGCCTCAACACAATGTATCATTAAGAGAGGCAACAATTGATCAGTGGGTGCCAAAAAATGCAGGTCCATCCCGGGCATGAAATCAGGATTACGAGTAATAGGAGTAAGCGGACCGGGACATGAGGACAATTTATGATGTTTCATCATCATATGAAACACTCTAAACGTGGACCCCACGAAAGGATGCTGCTGCAAACTCTGCGGTAGTTTCCCCCAAGGAATCCAAGGTAGGAATATAAGGTGTAATGTGGAAGATACTTCCTCTAATGTGACCCAATCCTTCTGCCTCCTGTGACAGTTCCAGTCCACAATTCTGGCTAGATGCATCCCGGAGTGATAGAGTTTGAAATCCGGCAAGCCTATACCTCCCTCATCCTTAGGTTTTAAAAGCGTATCCAGCTTTATCTGAGATTTTTGTCCCTTCCAAATAAAAGTACGTACAATAGCCTGAAGTCTTTTAAAAAAAAAAGCTGGGAGTGGAATAGGTAAAGTGTGGAAATGATATAGGATTCTGGGTAAAATTACCATCTTCAGTATGGCAGCTCTGCCAAACCAGGAGAAAGGTCTAGAGGTCCAACCTTTAAGATCTACTTGGATTTTTTTTAACAAGGGAAGGAAATTAATGTTATAGATATCCCCAAAGTTAGCCGCCAGTTTAATTCCTAGATAGGTAATAGATTAAGTTACCCACTTAAACGAGCAGGAGGAGCGTGCACTCTCTAAGGAATCAGATGACAGTGTAAGATTAAGGGCTTCCGATTTAGAGTCATTAATTTTCATATTGGAGATCTAGCTGAAAATTTTGAAAGCTTTAGAAAGGTTCGGAATTGAGTCGTGAGGCCGTGTTAAAAAAAATAAAAGATCGTCCGCATATGCTGCCATTTTAAAGTCACGCTGGCCTATCTGGAAGCCTTGTACCTCCGGGTTTGCATTGACTGTGCGAATAAAAGGCTCTAAAGATAGAATAAATAAAATAGGGGAATCCCTGCCTTGTGCCATTGTTTATAGCCACTACTTCTGAAAGGGTGCCATTGATTTTAAGCTGTGCCCGAGGTTTATAATATAAAGCCGATATCCACGCCATCATGTGCGATCCCAACCCAATATGTCTGCAAGTAGCAAACATATAGTCCCAGGCGACACGGTCAAAGGCCTTCTCCGCGTCCGTTGAGAGGAGAAGGCCCTCAATTCCCCGGGTATGTGCGAAATTAATCAAATTAGGGGCTTTTATGACATTATTCCGTGCTTCCCTTCCTGGCATGAATCCCACCTGTTCTGGGCCTATAAGTTTTGAAAGGAAAGGTGTCAGTCTAGATGCCATTAATTTGCACAATTAAACCTTGTGGCATTCTGTCCAATTCGTAGAACCCCAGTGGGCAGAAAAAAGCCATCTTCTCTCTATCATATTTTTCACAGGGGTCTGATGGCACCCACTCTTCAAATCCAGCACACCGAACTATTTCTCCCCCGACAGGCATTGTAGAGCATTTTCTTTCTGTGAGCGAATAGCTTTTCTGTTAAGTGTTAGGCAATCGATATACATCCTTAGGGAGCCATTCTTTTTCCATACTATCACTATAGGGGAGGCATAAGGATTGCGTGACTCCCGAATGATGCCCATTCTCTTTAACTCTAGAGTGCACTCTAGCAAAGACTATGATGGTATATGTAGCTCCCTAAGAGCGTACCTTTCAGTATGAACAACCAGGGCAAACTTCCTGTAAAGCAATTGTTTGGTCAATAGTCCTTAGCTCAGAGTCTTCAGCTGGCTAGAGTTTGGGCCCAGTCTTTAAGTTGGTGCACATAAGTACAGACTGTAAGATTGAAATTTAAATGCGGTATGAGTGTGCCAATGTCATAAATAAATTGCAAAATGTATTCAAAAGAAGGAAACGTGAACTTTAGAGGCACATCTGTAGCATTGAAATACAAAATGAACTTTTATTAATCTTTAAAATTCACATTATTAACATGACATGTTAAAAACAAAACATGGTGTTTGGTGTAAACGACGCTTATACCACCTAACACAACCAACTATTACCACAGTGGAACAGATCGATCAGTTGTCCTGCAGGGATAATCATGGGGTAAGTAAAGTAATACATTATAATTGAGCCAACGTAAAGCCAAAAGTGGGACTTCCGCTTATCGCTCCACATTTTACTGCAGAACCCATGGAAATTTTGAGCCATTTACGACTAGTTTTACTTCTAGCATTTAGCTTGGGGCTGACTTGGATAAATGTGAGGACCGGAAAAACGAGGTATAGTACATACCAACTAGTCCAACTGAAAGGAGCAGCTGCTTTTTTAAATGGTATTATTCAACAGGTTCGTGATGATAAGTGGAAACATCTTTCCCAACTAGAAGAATATGGCAGTGTAATTCCAACTTTTTTTTTTTTTTATAGCAAACATAAGAAAAACATTACTACTTTGAATATAACTGCTTGAAGTGGTAATTTCCCCTCCATCATCCAGATGACAAAGCTAAAAAGATAATGCATTTGTCTTCACAGAATGTGACATGAATACCTACATAGGCTGCATTCACTCTTGGTGTCAAAATAAATATGTGAAATCCCAGATCAACTCCTCATTGTTCTTCTATGCCAAGATTCCACAAACCATCTATCCTCTACAATAATCCTTCCAAATTCTATTCACTTAATAGATGCAGTATATTTTTATAGGTTTTACCAAACTCAAGACACCTTACAGGTTTAGAATACATAATAACTAAAGACTAATTCTAAATGTGAAGCCATTTGTAAACATTATAGTCATCTGTATCTGCTCTTTCAGCAAAAATTTGCAAAACATGTTGAGGTTTATTGTACATTGGTTTAAGTCAAGGATGTCCTAGTGGCAAGGTGATTCAGCGGGTGTTTGAGAGGCAATAAGAAGGCGATACGTCTCCTCCTCACCTCTTGTTTTAAAGGAGTAGTAAACTTGAACAAAAAAAATAAACTTTTCCCTTGAAAGGCTTTGATCTAATGTGCTAGTATGGATCGCATACTAGCATATAATGTGAAACTTACCTTAAAACTCAGCCCTCCAGCGGCGCACGGTCACCGCTGACACTGCTTCCATCTTCACCTGTTCTTTCTTCCTTCCTTCCTTCCTTCATTCCTTCCGGGCTTGCGGTCTCCCGTCCTTTGAATGGCTGAGCCGCGATTACTTTACTCTTTACGGCACAGGGCTCTGAAAGAAAGACACAGGTATGCCAGTACTTCAGAGCACATGTGCCGGTGATGTCTCTGGCGGCTGCACAAGTAAATATCTCCTAAACAGTGCACGTTTAGGAGATATTTACAGTACCTACGGTAGGACTTGTGTAGTGGTGATCAGGAACACTCTTGCTGGGTTACACTGGTCATGGACACTGTCATGGACACTGTTGATGGCTTATACTGGTCTGGTGACACTGGGAATGGTGGTTCAGTGATCAGGAACACTGTAACTGGAGTGGAGGTGATCAGGGACATTATGACTGATTTAGCAGTGATCATGCACACTATAACTTGTGTTTTGGTTATTAGGGACAGTATGGTGTAGCATTGCTCATGGACACTGTAACTGCTGTGGTGGTGATTAGGGACAGTATGACTGAAATGATGGTGATCAGGGACTGGTGTGGCGATAATCAGGGACACTAACTGGTGTGGCAATGATCAGGATCAATATGACTGGTGTGATGGTGGTCAGGAACACTATAACTGGTGTGGTAGTGATTAGGGACAAAATTACTGATTTGGCAGTGATCAGGGACATTGTGACTGGTGCAGAGGTCATTAAAGTGATTGTAAAGGCAAAAGATTTTTTAACTTAATGCTATGCATTAAGATAAAAAACCTTCTGTGTGAAGCCCCAGCCCCCCTAATACTTACCTGAGCCCCATCTCTATCCAGAGATGTCTATGAATGCCTTGGCCATTCCGTCTCCATTGGCTCCTGCTGTCAAGAAAACTCAGTTAGCCAATCAGGAGAAAGAGTGGGCAGGGTCCGTGTCTAAATGAATACACTGAGCTGCAGCTCAGCTCGGGTGCCCCCATAGCAAGCTGCTTGCTGTGGGGGCACTCAACAGGAGAGCGGGGCCAGGAGCACCAGCCAGGGACCAGAGAAAAGGAGAATACGGGCTGCCCTGTGCAAAACCATTACACAGCGCAGGTAAGTATAACATTTTATTTAGTTTGTTATTTTGATAGAAAAAAAAATAGACTTTACAATCAGTTTAAGGACGCTGTTACTGGGTGGCGGTGATTAGGGACACTGACTGGTGCGGTAGTGATAAGAGACATTGACTTGTGCAGAGGTGATTAGGAATACTAACTGGCAGCACTGGTTTGGTGACATCGTACTGCTTTTAGCAGTGATCAGAGATAATCACTGACATACAGTGATCTCACCTCCACAGCAGTACAATGTCACCATCGATGTCACCATTTTTTTATTTTTACTTATTTTTTTACATATTGTTACCAGAGCAGTGCATTGTAGACACTGTACTGCTCTGCAGGGGTGAGGATTTTTAAATTTTTTTTTTTACACGATGATCATTTATGATTACTTGTACAGTGATGATCATTGTATAAGCAATTTGTCCTTAACTATGTAAATCTAACTTTACCGGTGTGCTGGGATGACTTCACGCCTGCCCTTGAATAGGAGTGACCCCATCCAGGCACCATGTGCAGGAGCTTAGAGGGAAGATGCCGGTAAGGGACCTCACAGGCGATGCAATGCTGAAACTGAGGTGTTTGTGGTTTTAGTTCTGCTTTAACACTGCTTAACCACTTCAATACAGGGCATTAAATCAGGGATTCACCCCAAAAAAAATTCTAACATTACAGTGATCCGAGTTGTGATAATGACATTATGCTGACCTTTTTATTTTTATTGCCGTACATGCCGTTTTATCTATATTATGTAATCTGCGGGACTGGGCGTTCCTAATTGATTAACATGCTTCCGACCGGCGCATACAGCGCGTCATGAGTTGCCGAAAGAAGCCGGACTGCGAGTCGGCTCTATACGGCGCCTGCGCACCAACGTTCGGCTTCTTTCGGTGACGAGCTGTATGCGCCGGTCGGAAGCATGTCAATCAATTAGGAATGCCCAGTCCCACAGATTACATACCCGGAAGCCGCGGTGAAAATATAGATAAAACGGTCTGTACGGCAATAAAAATTAAAAAGGTCAGCATAATGTCATTATCACAACTCTGCTCAATGTAATGTTAAAAATTTTTTTTTTTGGGTGAACCCCCGCTTTAATACACCCTTCCTGCCCAGACTAATTTTCAGCTTTCAGTGCTCTCACAATTTGAATGACAATTACTCAGTCATGCTACATTGTATCCAATAATTTTTTTTATAATTTTGTTCTCACAAACAGAGCTTTATTTTGGTGCTATTTAATCACCGCTGGGTTTTTAATTTTTTGCAATATAAGCAAAAAAAGAGACATTTTTGAAAAAAAAAACACTTTTATTTTAGTTTCTATCTTAAAATTTTGCAAAAAAACCCCATTTTCTTCATAAATTTGGCCCAAAATGTATACTGCTACATATCTTTGGTAAAATTAGCCCAAATTAGTGTGTATTATTTGGTCTCTGTTAACGTTATAGAGTATACACAAGCTATGGTGCAAATAATTGAAAAATTATCACATCTGATCACACCTGTACTGACGTCCTATCTCATTTCTTGAGATCCTAACAAGCCAGGAAAGTACAAATACCCCCCAAATGACCCCATTTTGGAAAGTAGACATTCCAATGTATTTAGTAAGAGGCATGGTGAATTTATTGAAGTTGTAATTTTTTTCCACAATTCTTGGGAAAATTAAGAATAGTTGTTTTTTTGCTCTGGAGCACTAGGACAATGGAACCGCCTGCAAAATGACCCCATTTTGGAAAGCTAACACCCCAACATATAATCTATGAGGCATAATGAGTCTTTTGAACGGTTCATTTTTTTCCAGAAGTTTTTGGAAAATGTGGAAAAAAATAAAAACACATTTTTTTTTACACAAAGTTGTCCATTTATAAGATATTTCTAACACACAGCATGTACATAGCAAAAATAACACCAAAATACATTCTACTACTCCTCCGAGTCCTGAGTAGAACGATACCAAATGTGTGAGACTTTTACATAGTCTGGCCACATACAGAGGTCCAACATTGAAGTAGCACCTACAGGCGTTCTAGGAGCATAAATTACACACATAAATTCCTGCCAACCTATGACATTGTTGAAGGTCCTTCATATTTCTAACCCATAGCATGTACTGTACATACCAATTACAAACCAAAATACATTCTTCTGAGCAAAAATCAAGAAAAGATTACCTACGGTTTTAGAAGTGCAGTGGACTACAGAGCAGAGCATCGGTCCAGGTAGCAGGCGGATGTGGTCAGCAGCAGCGAAAGGATCGTCCATGCAGCAGGCAGGAATACTGTCCATAGTACAGGCAGCAGGCAGAGATATGGTTAATGCAGCCAAAGTATTGGTCCAGGCAGCAGGCAGGACCATCAAGTTTAGGGCCTCGGTCAGGAAAGAATGGGGACAGGGGTAGAGGCTTCTCCCACCCAAATTGCTTTGAAGCCTCCGGGAAACCAGACCCTGTTCTGGGAACACAGAAAACCAAAAACTGTTTTTCTGAACTCCGAACACTATTCTGGAGCCCCTCACATATGTGAGACCCCTGTGTAGCAGGGTGAAAGATCAGTCCAAGGGGCAGGCAAAAACATGGTCAACAAGCCGAGGTCAGTGCAGGTAAAAGGCAGAAATAGACAGTAGGCAGAGGCATAGTTTATACAGTCCAGGGTCAGTTCACGTGAAAGGCAGAAACATGGCGGATAAACAATGCAGGCGGCAGGCAGAGGTATAGTCGAGAAACAGTCCAGGGTCGGTTCACGTGAAAGGAAGAAACATGGCGGATAAACAATGCAGGCGGCAGGCAGAGGTATAGTCGAGAAACAGTCCAGGGTCGGTTCACGTGAAAGGCAGAAACAGGGCGGATAAACAATGCAGGGGCCATGCAGAGGCATAGTCGATAAACAGGCCAGGGTCAGTTGAGTTGAGGCATTAGGTTGGTTGGTTGAGGCAGCAGGGAAATAATCAGCATAGAAATTGAAACTGAGGAAATGGCAGTCTATTAGAAATTTGGGTTAATAGTCTTCGAGAGTGTGATATCGCCTGAAGCATTGTCCGATACATAGGCCAGGTTGGGAGGGACAGTCGGGACAATGGAAACTGGTGTCTTTCCTAATTCCACTTTTGCTGCACATCCGAAAAAAAAATTGGCGTCTTCTTCCGGTTGCTGGTGGTGGAATATTGTCAGAAAAATGGCGCTCATGCAGTCTGCTGACACAATCGGAGCGAATGCTTTCTGGGGGGAGCCTTGCTGATAGATCAGGGCAGTGACAATATTTTCAATACATCTGATAAGGGGGATGGGCATTTCCGTTGTTTCTTGATAAGTGACATATGCATTATAAAGGGCCATGTGTATGAAGTATATTGCAACTTTTTTGTACCAAAAGAGGGACTTGCATGTTGAAAGATTGGACTGCAGCATTTGATCATTTAAATCCACCCCACCATGAACTTATTGTATTCGTTGATAGAGCAAGGCTTTTGAACGGTACCGCGTCTCCTGTGAAGTTCCACTGAGGTGTCATTGTGGATAGTGGACATGATGTAAACGTCTTTCTTATCCCTCCACTTCACGGCCAAAACTTCTTCGTTCCTCAGGCTTGCCGATTCCCCCCTTTGTAGCCTTGTGGTAACTAGACACTGTGGGAAGCTTTTCCTGTTTTTTTTACGTGCAGTACCACAGGCCAAGTTTTATTCAGGAATAGGTGGCGAAAAAGGGGCAGACTGGTGTAATTGTCCATGTATATGTGATACCCCTTTTGGAAGAGTGGGAATGCCAACTCCCATACACTTTTCCCGCTTATTCCCATATACGATGGACACTCAGGGGGCTGGAGCTGGTAGTCTTTGCCTTCGTACACACGAAAGGCATTCACATAGCCTAAGGAGCTTTCGCAGAGCTTGTTTAGCTTCAAGCTGTACCTCGCCCTCTTACTGGGAATATACTGCTTAATTCCCAGGCGGCCTGTGAAATGGACCAGGGATTCGTCCACAGAGATGTTCTGTTCAGGGATGTAAAGTTTGGCAAACCTCTTATTAAAAAAATCTATTAGGGGGCAAATTTTATACAATTTATCAAAGTCCGGATGATTTCGGGGGGGGGGGGGGGGGGGGGGGGGCACTGTGAGTTGTCACTGAAATGCAAAAACCGCATGATCATAGCGGGACCTGGGCATCGCAGCGGAAAAAATTGGCATATGGTGGATGGGCTTTTTAGACGAATATGAATGTAATTAATTTTTTTTTGTAAGCCCCATGGTTAGCGTAAGGCCTAAAAACAATCTAAGCTCCTGAATTGTTAGGGGTCTCCATATAAAAGGGCGGGCATAGCATGAGTTGGGGTTGGTTTGTATGTAATGACGGGCAAAAACATTTGTTTGGTCTAAGGCCCCGTACACACCATCGGATCTATCCGCTGAAAACGGTCCGCCGGCTGCCGGATTTCTGTCTGATGGTTGTACACACCATCAGACAGAAATCCGCACGTAAACAATACGTGGGGCGTCGCCGCGCCGATGACGTGGGCGGCCTTGAAGTTTAAAGCTTCCACGCATGCGTCGATTCAGTACGACGCATGCGGGGGATGGTGGTCGGTCGGACGTGTCCGGTGAGTCTGTACAGACGACCGAACACGTCCGACAGGTAGATTTCCAGCGGACAGATTGGTTAGCATGCTATCCAATTTTGGTCCGCTGGAAACTGTCCGATCCGCCGGACAATTGTCCGCTCGGGCCTACACACGACCGAATCGATCCGCTGGAACTGTCAAATATCAGCGGATAGATACGGTCGTGTGTACGGGGCCTAAGATGCTGTGAAGTAACTCATCAGGGAAAAATGTATTTAAATAATCGATTTTAGAGAAACCTTCAGTGTTGGCCTGCACACCTGGGTGTGCTATGAAAGGGGGGATTGTGGAAGATGGGTTTGGGCCCTAATTCTTTGGCGTGGAATTTCAGAGCTGGTACTGGGCTTTTCCTCCTGGGGTCTAGAAGTGCTTGTACTTGGCCTTTCCTCCTGGGGTCTAGTGCCATTGGCATTTGCTGATTGGCCATTGGGGTGTCCGGCGCTGCTGGTAGCTGCCTGGGGTACAGACCGTCTCTTTTTTGGACGGACTACTTCCTCCTCTGATTCAGATATACTGCCTTCGGGGGGCTCATATTGCGAACCAGAATCGGAACTTGAATTAGAACTGTACTGGGGCGTTGAGAGCTCCCCGCTGCTCTCATCGGTCTGGGCTAGCATTTGGTATGCCTCTTCTGGGGTGTATAATCTTTTGGACATGGTGGCTGGCTGTATGAGAGGGCTGCACGACAAGGACTAATGGGCTGTATGTCAGCTAGAAATTGGCTGCACGTCAGGCACTGCTGGGGACAGGTACTTAGATGGGGTGACGGGTAATACTGATGGAGGTGACGGGTACTCGGGTACTACTGATGGAGGTGACGGGTACTCCTGATTGAGGTGAAGGGTACTCAGGTACTCCTGATGGAGGTGACTGGTACTCAGGTACTCCTGATGGAGGTGATGGGTACTCGGGTACTCTTGATGGGGGGGGGTGACAGGTACTCTGGTACTGTTGATGGGGGGTGACAGGTACTCTTTATTCCGGGGGGGGGCAATCTGGGCACAGTAGGTGACACTTGTAACACTGTAACTCACTGTTTCTGATTTCTCCTTCTCACACAGGATCAGTGTGTGAGGAGGAGAACACAGCAACAGCAGTTACAGTCTGCTTTGTTTACACTTGTGACCGGCTGTGATTGGACACAGCCGGTCACGTGGTAAAGAGACAAATTTCATTGGCTCTTTACCCTGATCGGGGCTGGGCTTTGTCCAAGGGACGAGCCTTGTCCCCGATCGCCGCGCTGCGCGCCCCCGAGCGGCGTGCACGCCGGACCAATGCAAAGTGACCGGCTGTGATTGAATACAGCCGGTCACATGGTAAAGAGCCGGATCGGGGATGGGCTGTGCTGTGCGGGGATGGGCTGTGTCCGAGGGACATGCCTCCTCCTCGATCGCCGCGATGCGGGCCCCCAGGGGTCCGCAGTAGCGGCGAGAAGTGGTGGACGTCATATGACGTCCATCCGGAGGGAGGGAAGGTTCCTGCCGACGTCATTTGACTATTGCTCGGTAAGGAACAGGTTAAAGAGGAGCTCCCTCAAAAAAAAAAAAAAAAAGTCAGCAGCTACAAATGCTGTAGCTGCTGACTTTTAATATAAGAGCATTTACCTGTCCTGGGATCTTGCTACACCGAGTAATTTTAGTGTAGCAAGGTCCCAGGCCTCCTTCGGTCTAATGAGAACCTCCAGGGCCAGAGATAGCTGACATCCTTCTTGCTGTGCTTTTTATGGACAGTTTTCTCACACAGTATTTATTGTTTTTAACAGGGATATCTTTAAGATACAAAATCAATCTATTTACCACAGTCTATGCATATGAAACATATTTACGGAGACATGTGATCTTACAAAATAGTTACATTTATTGGTTGACAAAAACAAATATTTACATGAAATTAAAATACCGATTGCGTTACATGAACGTCTTGAAAATCAATAGAAATCACCCGCAAAATGGGAGTGTAGTACTTTTGACATAATACCATCATGATAATTTCTTGGTAGAATTAATAACCTTGTGAGAATGACAATTTAAACAGAACGTCTGTGTTTCACACGTCCAACCATTACTGCTGGTAAGTAAGTGGTTAATAATGTAAAAAAAAAATTGACATTTGTTTTGTCAATAAAATTAAAATTATCCAAAAAGAAAAATATAATGAAAAATTTATTTTTTTTTTAATTTTCCTTTTTATTTCGTTTCTTTTCCAAGAAAAAAAAGCAAGAAAGTGATACAGGAAACATAAGAAGAGGACTAAGCATAGTCCTATACATCAACATATGTATGGAAATTATATTTATTCTCTCTCTTCAACTCTATTTACTATTCATAATATCTGTATCACTACTAGTTTCAATCCATTCCTCTATAATAGACCAAATACTTTCTACTTCTAAACTAAATTTCAGACTACCCGAGTATTCCATCTCCCACTAAATATCCATTTATTCTTTATCTAAAGTACTAATTCCCTCCTTATTCCCGCAGCACTTCCTTCCTCATTTTATCCCCCCTTTCCCTCCCCCCTTATCCCTACCTCTAGACCCCCTTCTTCCCCCATTCCCCTCCTCCAGCCGTCTATCCTCAGGCCGGAGAGAAGAATTAGGAGAAGAGAAGAGAAAAAAAAAAAAAAAAAAAAAAAAAAAAATTCTTAATAAGACAATACAATACTTGTGGCGTGATGCGGACGTGAAGGACGTGACGTGGTGAGGGTGGGAGGTGCCGGAGCACTCCATGGCGCGAGGCAGCGAGCGGCGGGGATCCGAAGATACCAGCAGCCGTCCGGAGGATGACAGCGTGAGAGGCTGACATCCTGAAGACCGGAGCCGGAGACGTAACCCCGCAAAATACGATCCTTGCCAAGTCAGGACCCGAGACCCAGGATGCACCTGGGACGCAGGTGAACAGGTGGCGACAGCGGCGATCCCGCGGGCTCAGGCACAGCTGCTGCATACGAGGAGGAAGAGAGCAGCAGAGGAAGTCGGAGCAGCAAGGCGGGCTCAATGCGTGGGTCCTGAGGTTGGGTGAGACGCTCAGTAGAGCCGAGTTGGGTCGGGTGCCTTCCCGATCCCCCCCTCCCCCCCCTCCCCCCCGGGGATACCCCCCCCCCCTTTCATAACTTGTCTGGTTTGGTGTGAAGGAACTGGGTAATCAGCTAAATCCCATTCGTGAGGTATAAATTGAAAGAGCTTCTGGGGAGATCGACAGAAACATATGGTCAATGGACATAGTATTTATAGCTCTGCTGTAAGGAAGGGTCTGCTGTGAAATTTAATGAAGCAATGGACATATTATTTTTAGTTCTGCTGTAATGAAGGATCTGCCGTGAAAATTAATGAAGCTAGTCATACTAATGGCATAACTATCACCTTCTGATATATTTTGAAAAGGGAACTGTAATTGACAGATGCGCAAGAAGATTCTAATTAGTTAATCCCCCTGGATAGGCAGCCCAAGGGACGGACGCTAGGCAGAGATTCCGGGCAGAACCTGTGAACTAGGCACCGGAGATTGAGTGGCCTGACGAGGAGGAATTTCAATGTTACAAAGGAGGGTCATAAATGCTTAAGCTTTTTGGACATCATCTGTGAAAATCCTACAGGTGACTGAGTGAGGCGGGTATAAGGCTGGTAAAATTCCTGCGCTTAAGACAGTGCCCTAGAACGGGAGACAGGGAAATGAAATATTAAGAGCTCCCCTGTCTTTATGTCCCCCCCGAAATATTTATACTACCAGTCTTAATTTTGAGAGAACTGAGACTTAATCTGGACTGCAACATAATGCAATATGTGCCTTATCTTAGGGAACTGTGATAATATGCAAACATTTCCTTTGATCTT
This sequence comes from Rana temporaria, assembly GCF_905171775.1. Lineage (NCBI taxonomy): Eukaryota > Metazoa > Chordata > Amphibia > Anura > Ranidae > Rana > Rana temporaria. The sequence continues at coordinate 230,393,566 of NC_053491.1, read as the reverse complement.
GGGAGTACTGATAAGGATTAGGGGCTGTGGCATAATGCAATAATTGCCTTGATCCTGGGAGTCCGTATAAGTTAGTCTGGACCGCGATGTAACGCAGTGACCAAAGAGGAAGAGAGATAAAATGGTGTGAAGCCTTGAACTGACTAAGGAGTGCAAAACCCTCATACATTGTGTGGCCATAGTATAAAATTCCACAGGACTGTAGGGGAGCATAACCCAGTGTAGAGACTCTGGGCGGGGGTATAATGGTTACGGACAAGGTGGCTAGCCTATAGCAGTCTACCACTTGATTTGGTGGACATTCCAGAGCAAGGAGGAAAATACCCCTAAACTACATCACTGGCACACCCAGCATAAGAGGATAAGCGGGAAGATACGGCAGGACTGACCATAATAGTTATTGAGTGATTGGTACAGATAAAACCTGAACGAGAAAAGGGGTAGACTGGCAGTGGTGACACCTCCGCACTGGGGTCCCCCCTTTCTTAGGCCCCTCTTTACGGACCTCTCTCTTGTTGCTGCTTTCAAACTGGGGAAGAGAATAAGACCCTCCAATAAAATGAATAAAGCTACGAGAGGCGGTACTACTAAACCATCTAAGAATAATTCGGGGAATAGCTCCATTCAGCAATATATGACTCAAGAAGGGACCCTTAAAAGTCCAGGACTCGCAAAGAAGACTGAAAAGAAGAAGAGCGATAAAAAGAAAGGGGTAGATAGTGCGGAGAGCTCTAGAAGTGAAACGACACTAGAAAGCGAACAAGAGCAAACAATTGCAGAGGAGCGAGCCCAAGATACACATCCCCCTACAAAGGCAGAGATGAGCGCAATGTTGCAGAGGATGGAAAACGTCATGGAAAATATTATAAAGACAGAAATTAACAAGGTAAGAATAGATCTCGGAGGGCTGTGCGAAAGAGTGGTCGAGACGGAAAGGAGAATAGAAGAACAGGACCAGGAAATTAACTCCCTGAAAAAGCAAGTAAAGGCCCTGACCGAAAATCAGCGATTGACTGCATATAGGATCGAGGACCAGGAGAATCGCAACAGGCGACAGAACCTCAGAATCAGATCGGTGGTAGAAGATAGGGATGAAGATCTCAGAGATATCATGAATACAATTTTTAATCCCCTACTGGAGAGATCAGTAGAAGCCAAGCCCCTCAAGATCGATAGAGTTCACAGAGTCGGGAACCCCCAACAAACAGAAAGATCTGGTCCTAGGGATGTAGTAGTACGTTTCAGGAACTATATCGATAGAGCAGAAATCTGGGGACGGCTTAGGGGGAAACCCCCCCTGAAATATAGAGAGACTGAACTACAGATATTTTCTGATTTGTCGAAAGAAACGCTAGAAAGGAGAAGACACCTGAAACCCCTCTTAGAGCAGATGCGGGCACAAAACATAAAATATCATTGGGGTTTTCCGGCGTGCCTTATAGGCATAAAGGGGGGTAAAACTGCACGACTTAGGTTCCCGGAGGAACTCAAAGACTTCTGCTTAAAAATGGACTTGACAGTTCCAGATTTACCGGAGTGGGTGGGCTAGTGGGGCTTGGGTTAGCCTAGAATATCAGGGGGCTGATCGGGGGGGGGGGGGAGGGAGAGGGAGGAGGAGTCAATGGAGTGCATTGAGCACCACCACGAAAGAGGAGCCGAGGATGAAGATGACGAGTCTTCTACCAGCGGCTCCCAGGCCAATAGTGGGCCAGGGAGGGGAGGGGGGGATGGGGAATTGGGAGGGGGGGATAAGGGAGGTGGGGGAAGGGAGGGTAATGGGAGGGGGACCATCTGAACGACTCCACAAGAATTCTTTTCAAACTCAAAGAAAAAAAAAAAAAAAAAAAGAGAGATAAATGACAGATATTAAGTTCTTATCATATAATGTAAAAGGACTAAACTCCCATATTAAGAGACATAAAATTCTTGCCGAACTTACGCAGTATAAAGTAGACATAGCCTACCTACAAGAGACCCACATTACCTTAGAGTCCAATATAAAGCTGTTTTCATCTGAATATCCCGTCTGGTATTATGGAGATACAGTCTCATCGAGATCTCGGGGGGTTGCCATAGGATTTGCAAGAGGAGTTAGATACACACTGGTGGACAGATTGAATGATCCGGAGGGGAGATTCTTGTTCTTGAAAATAAAACTAGGAGAGGAGGACTACACTCTGGCAAATGTGTATGCACCCAACGTGAATTCGGCTAAATATATGAGTAAAATCCTCAGAAAATTAAAAAATTTTGAAGAGGGACATGTGGTGCTGATGGGGGACTTTAACTTCTGTATGTGCCCGAGCCTCGATAGTACGTCCCATGCTCAGGGGAATAACGGTGAGCACCTTAAGCTACTGAAAAAACAAATGATACAAAACCAAATGGTGGATGTCTGGCGAATCCTTAACCCCAAGACCCGAGACTATACGTTTTTTTCCCCTGTGCATGGGACGTACTCGAGGATCGACTACGTCCTCGTGGATCATAGACTTTTGGAGAGGGTGGTCGAAGCAAGTTGTGAAATCATAACGCTATCAGACCACGCCCCTATAACCATGAAAATAAGCACATCCATACAAAAACGCATTCTACCTGAATGGAGATTGGATGAAAGTCTGTTGAGAGACGAGGTTGTGGTCGAGAGAGTACAGAAAGAATTGGAATGGTATTTTCGGGAGAATGACAAGGAGGGAATCACAGGAGCAACTCTGTGGGATGCCCACAAAGCGTATATAAGAGGGATATTTATTGCAGAAGGGGCAAAGAAAAATAAAATAAGAAGGAGTAAATTAAAAACATTAAAAGAGGAGATATATAGGCTGGAACAGGAACATAAATTACAGGGCCAAAAGAGGGAAACACTCCGCAAGTTAACTTTAACAAGGGATGAATATAAAGCCCTGGCCGGGCAAGAAACCAAGAATTTCATAGACAGGATAGAGAGTGAAAGATATGTCTGGGGAAATAAACCTAGTAAAAACTTGGCCAGAATGGTAAGAAAAAAGAAAACCAGGAATTTCATCGAAAAAATCAGGAATGGGGATGGGGACTTAGTATACGCGACAAATAAAATAGCAGAATCCTTCAGAAGCTATTACGAAAAACTATACAATGTCCAACAGAAGATCAGGGACCCTGCCGAAAAACAGGATAAGATCAGGGAAGTATTACGGCAAACTAATCTACCGAGGATAGAAGAATTTGAGATGGAAAGAATGGAGGAACGTATTTCCGAACAGGAGATAAGTGAGGTCTTAAAAATTACCCCCAATGGGAAAAGCCCGGGACCAGACGGCTTCACGTCGGCCTACATACAAAGGTTTAGTACTATCTTAGTCCCTAGACTATGTCAATATTTCAATGGGTTGGGGCGAGACTATGAGATGAGTAGAGAGGCATTAACAGCTACGATCACTGTCATTAAAAAAGAGGGAAAGGACAATACGAACTGTTCAGGGTTCCGACCTATCTCACTCCTGAATGCAGATACCAAACTGTATGCAAAAATTTTGGCCGAACGAATGAAGGGGGTGATGACTGCCATTGTCCACCCAGACCAGGTTGGTTTCATACCTGGGAGGGAGGGAAAGGACAATGGGGTCAGGGCACTTCTTCTCATGGAGCAGATCAAAGAAAGAGGAACCCCTGGTCTATTCCTGTCAGTAGACGCTGAAAAAGCGTTTGACAGGGTAGACTGGGGGTTCCTGATACAAACACTAGAATGTATAGGAATTGGCCCAAGGATGATCAAATGGATCAAAACGCTCTATTTCCACCCATGCGCTAGGATCAAGATCAATGGATCTTTATCCGCACCCTTCGAGATGAGAAATGGAACCAGGCAGGGCTGTCCCCTGTCCCCTCTTCTTTTTGTCTTATCATTGGAACCCCTGCTGGCAATGGTCCGACAAAATCCAGAAATATATGGAATAGAGGTTGGAGAAGATGAGCACAAATTATCCGCCTTCGCAGACGACATTTTATTTTATATAAGTAGCCCAAGAGTTACTCTCCCGAAGTTAATAGCTACTTTAAAACAATATGGTGAGGTGTCAAACTTCAAAATGAATACAGAAAAGACGGAGATCTTAAATATCAATATTCTTAAAGAAGAAGAACAATATCTGCGGAAGAAATATAATTTTAAATGGCAAAAAGAAATAAAATACTTGGGAATAAAACTGGCAAATACCATCAAGAAAATATATAGAATAAATTTTATCCCCCTGCTCAACGAAATAAAAAGGGAAATTAAAAACATATTCAATAGACCTATTTCGTGGTTCGGGAGGATAAATGTAGTGAAAATGGTTCTCATCCCAAAAATCCTATACAAGTTCCAAATGGTCCCAATATACCTACCACCGTCATTCATTAAAATAATTAACTCCCTCATAATGAACTATATCTGGAATAATAAAAAACACAGGGTGTCTGCTCAAATTCTAAAACGGGCCAAGAAAAAGGGAGGCTTAGCTGTACCCGACATCAGATTGTATTATAATGCTTCGGTTCTCTCAAGGGTTATAGAATGGGCTAAAGAATCCCAGGACAAAAGATGGATAAATATTGAATGCACATTAGCGAGGGCACAGTTAGGGAGATTAATATGGAATCCACCACAACACAGATCCTTACACACCTCAACACACACAATAACTCATAATGCATGGAGGATCTGGGATAGACTTCACAAACAATTAAAAACAGAATTCAACTCACCCTTTATTGATTTAAAAGAAAACGAATATTTTATTCCAGGGACAAAAGAAGTAGGGGGAAATTGGATCACAAATAGAACACAGTTAAAAGATATAACACTAGATGGCAAAATTAGGACACTTCACGATATTAAATATAGGATTGGAATAAGGGCGCTCGACGAGTGGAGATACTTGCAGTTAGTGTCATTCGTCAAGCGCCTACCACACCCTTTGAGGTCACAAGAGGATTACACCTTATTGGAACAATTGTGTAGTATCGAAAGCTCAAAAGGAAATATATCTAAAATCTATAATTACTTGCAGAAAACGGAAGAGTTGGACACGCTAAAATACATCCAAAATTGGGAAACGGACTTAGGGGTCCCAAGGGGGAAAACGACCATAGGAAGAATCCTGAAAATGACTCACACCTCGGCAGTTGATGTAAAAACTGCCGAGATGAACTTCAAATGTTTGACGAGGTGGTACGCCACCCCAGATAAAATGGCAAAATTCAGAGGGGGAGAGTCAGAGAAATGTTGGAGAGGATGTGAGTCAAGAGGAACAATGGCACACCTATGGTGGGATTGCCTGAAAATTAAAGCTTATTGGAAAAAAATCTTGGCCCTGATAAAGATAATAACAAAAAAAGAAGTGGAAGATAACCCATGGGTAGTTCTCTTTCATGGGGGGGAGATTCCAGAGAAGGAGTACAAGGGTTCATTGACCCCTCATTTATTGAACGCAGCGAAACGACTGATCCCCATAAAATGGAGAGACGCGAAAAGTCCGCAAATGTGGGAGTGGATCGACTCCGTAGAGGACACTTATAGGAGAGAGAAATTAAAATACGGGAGCTATAAACACAAGGAAGGGGAAAAGGATATATGGGTACCCTGGTTGGAATTTAAAAAGTCCTGGAGGTTCGCAGAAAACCTGAGAGAGGAATAGGAACGCATTTTTCAATTAAGGGAAAGAGTTCTTATAGTGGAGTCGTGGGGTGGTCAAGGGAGGGGGTGGGTAGGGGGGGGGGGATTTAGTTGGGGAGGGGGGAGATGGGGTGCTGGGTATTTCTTTGTCACGCAGATAAAACCTTTGAAAAATTCCGTACTTACTATAAAAGAGTGAGTTTTAAACGGTGAAAAAAAAAAAAAAAAAAAAAAAAAAAAAAAAAAAAAAAAAGATAATACATAAACAAACAAATAAATAAAATAAAATTAACAAGTATAAAAATTGGCATAAGAAATGCACCACAAATGATGCTAAACCAGATGTTGAGACGGAATTATGAATAAAATCATGAGCAAGTCTCTCGCTGTGGTGAAGTCTGAAGTGGCAAAAAAAAAAAAAAAAAAAAAAAAAAAAAAAAAAAAAAAAAAAAAACAAAAAAAAAAAAAAAAAAAAAAAAAAAAAAAAAAAAAAGACAATACAATACACCCCTCCCCTCCTCCGCTGTCCTCCAACCGTGCGCAAAATGTTCTCTCTCCTATTTTCCTTCTTTCTTCCATCTACTACCCTTTATCTTATTCTCCTATTAGCTTTTTACCTTCCTCCGACTGTAAAAATAATTCCCAAGGTGCCCATATCATTTTAATTTGCTGTTTCTTATCTATTGTTTTTGGGAGGAGTTTCTCCATTATCCCTATTTTCCTTACTTTTTTCAGCCACATAGATATTGGAGGTGCCTCGGGGTCTTTCCATTTTGTTGCAATGCAACTTTTCGCCGCATTTATCAAATGACACATCATTGATCCCTTATATCTCACCGGATATATTTCAGCATGATGTAGTAGAAAAAACGATGGGTCATCTGGAATATGATATTCCGTAAATTCTTGTGTAATTCTCCGTACTGTTTCCCAGAATTGTTGTATTATTGGACATCCCCAAAATGTATGTAGCATTGTCCCTTTCTCCCCACAGCCTCTCCAACATCTATCTGACATTTCAGGAAAAAATGTGTTTAAACGCGCTGGCGTATAGTACCATCTTGTTAATATTTTATAATTTAATTCTTGTATTTTCGTGCATCTTGAAGAATTTAATGCTAAATTTATAATATTTTGGCTTTGTATTGGGGAAAAAACTTGGCCTAAATCTCTCTCCCATTTTACTAGGCTCGACATTCTAAAGTCTTCTGGTGGTGCAGTCAATAATATATACATTTTAGAGACCATATGGGCTAGTGGTTCCTTTCCTCCACAGTACTCCTCAAACTTTGTGAGTGCCCGTTTATACTTTTCTGCACCATCCAGAGTCTCCAGAAAGTGTCGTACCTGTCGCGCTTGCCATATCGGTATCTCACCGCTCCCTCCCCTTTGTGCTATTTCTCCTATTGTCATCCACCCCCTTTCACCCAGAAAGTGGGAGGCTTGAAATCTACCCTTTTCTTTTAATTTCTTGAGTATATGGGATTCCAAACCAGGCTGGAATTCTGGATTTCCTATTATTGGGTAGAGGGGGGAATTATTCGTTGAGAAATTCGGATTATGACATATTTTATTTCCAATCCATAAAGTTGGTCCTATCGTTGGGTGAGTTTTAACTGTAAGGGGTAACGCAGAATAGCACCATATTGCCCTATCTAACGGTACTGGGCACATTTGTTGCTCTATAGTGATCCACAATTTATAATCCCCATGTCTACTCCAATCTGCTATCCTTCCCAACTGGACTGCGTGATAGTACTTTAACATATCCGGTGCTGATATCCCTCCCACCTTCTTGGGTAGGATCAATAATTTCCTACCGATCCTGGGCCTTTTACTCCCCCATATAAATTTTGTAAATAATGCCCGAATTTGATTGAAGTACGACATGGGGATCTGAATTGGTAGAGCTTGAAAAAGATATAAAAACTTTGGCACTACACTCATTTTCAAAATATTAGATCTCCCAAACCAAGAGTGCATCCCTCTACTCCATCCATCTAACATTGTTCTAATTGTACCCAATAATGGTTTAAAATTTAGTTCAAAAGTATCCTTTAAATCTGGTGGCATTTGAGTGCCCAAGTAATTCAATGCCCTCGTCGTCCACTTAAACTTAAAACTAAATTCCAAACCATTCTTAATCGACCCTGGCAGAGCGACCCCCATTGCTTCAGATTTATTATAATTTATTTTAAAGTTTGACATCCTCCCGTAGAGTTCTACTTCTTTCATTAAATTTGGAAGGGATATCTGTGGTTTTGTTAGGGAGAAGAGCATGTCATCTGCGTAAGCCGATACTTTATGTTCCCTCCCTCCCAATTGAATACCCACTATATCTCTGTTCTGTCGAATCTTGTTTAATAATGGTTCTAATGTCAATGCAAATAATAAAGGCGACAGGGGGCAGCCCTGCCTAGTACCATTTGTGATTGCTAGAGGCTCAGAGTACACCCCATTCACTTTTACCAAAGCTCTGGGTCCCGCATACACCCCCTCTATCCACTGAGCCATCCGCTCTCCTAATCCCATTTGTTTTACTGTTCCCAACATAAATTCCCAATTCACTCGATCGAATGCCTTCTCTGCATCTGAGTTCAAGAAAACACTCGATATCTTCTTTTCTTTTACTTGGTTTATTAAGTTTAACACTTTAATAGTACTATCCCTTGCTTCTCTATTTGGGATGAACCCGACCTGATCCAAATGTACCAGTTTAGATAGATAGGGCTGTATACGTGATGCCAAGATCTTTGTCAGAATTTTAATATCTACATTTATTAATGATATTGGTCTATAACTAGTGCATGCCCCTGGATCCTTCCCTTCTTTTGGGATAATCGTAATATGTGCTAGTAACGTCTCCGGGGGTATATAATGAAAAATTTAATCTTTAGAGAAAAATCTATAAGGTGGTTATTGATTCGTGAGAATAAATATCAATTTCACAATATTCAATACTTCAACATTTTAACCAACACAAATGAACACAAATTAAGATCAAGATGACATAATTACCCATTCCAAAATGGCTACTGTTTCCGAGTGGCTGGTTACCAGAGTTAGCGCAGGTTCACACTGGGCTGCGGGAGTGAAGCCGTGCGAGTTCAGCTGAACTCGCACGATTTCACTCCCGCTGGCAGTCCCGATTTCGGACACGATTTCAGAGACATCTGTGCAGGTTTCTGCACAGATTTCAATGTAAATCGCGGCCCGAAATCGCAAAAAGTAGTACAGGAACTACTTTTTGAAATCGGTGCAGCGCCACAGATGCGGCGTCGCATCGATTAGGACGGTGCCATTGCCGGCAAATGCCGCCGATTTGAGATGCGATTTGACATGTCAAATCGCATCTCAAATCGTACCAATGTGAACCAGGGCTAAAAGTAGCTTTGGGGATCTTCATGAATGTAAAAGATATGTATTGATGCATGGTGCATGTGTATCTCAGTATCTAAAAGAGTGTCAGTCTGTGTGGGAGTGTGTGGCTGCATCTCCCAGTGCCCCCCCCTCAGGGTGTGTCCCTGAGTGTCTGTCAGGGTGGGTCCCAGAGCGTCCTCTCTTGTCTATTTTTTCTTGTCCTAAATGCTATCTCAGACAATGATATCCTAAAAATTATAATACGCTCTGCCCAAAAGATGTGTTCCCTATTCATTGGTGGGCAAGACTTAACCATTTACTCACCACGCAGCTCAGTGAGTTTGAGTTTATCCCTTTAAGTTTAATATATTCTGTTTCCATAATATGTGTTTAGTTTATATATTGCTGGGAAGAATATATATATATTTTGAATGTTCTAGTAACTGGTATTATATGAAATATGATTAGTATGATCTTGATTCATTGACATAACATAAAACAGTTTTATATTTATAAATAAAGGTATCTACCTTTTAAAAACTGGTTTGTCTCGGAATGATTATATATATATATTTAGATCAATATCACACAAAATGATTATCTCTGGATACATGAATAATTCCGATATACCCCATGAATATGTGTTAATCTCATAATATGCTAAAGTCTTATGTGGTTATAATCATAATTGGGAGTATTTCCTAATGCTAATTAGCCTTTTAAAACATTTCTACTTATAAACACACTTCTTGTATATACATTTTCTTATAACAAAGTTCTTAAATCACCAGATCCTAAAATTAGAGTCATTCTCTGTGACCTAAAAACATCATAGATAATTCAAATGTCCTATCATAACATGTAGGTATTTTAAAATATTTCTGACTTGCATAATCATTCACATCTTTCTAACAATGTGTTGGGGTGGACTTTGTGGAGTCCAATAGTTGTTTAGACAGTCCTATTTTTTCGAACAATGGGTTTTCTGGACAAGGGGTTTGTTCTATATGATAGAAGACTGTATAACTTTTTGTCTCAATGGCTGTATTTGTCATTACTGTGTATCCAGCAAAGATCAGATCAACAACTTTTTGTGTTTGGTGAGAAAGCTGTCATTGTTCCCAAAGTCTCAAAACCGGCTTGTAAAAGGTTACAGATGGCTAATCCACTGAACATTGGAAAACGTGAGGTCACAAAGTCCTTTAGTCCACCACTCTTGTTTTAACTGGTTCCAAGAGAAATAGTTCAATTAATTTTTGACGCCTACTGGAATCTCACATCTCTGCCAGTAAATATTAATGCGGAGGTTCACCCTAAAAAACAAGTTTCTACCATGCCATCCAGCATACTAGCGTGAGCTACAGTATGCCTTTATTTATTTTTTTTGCGCCGTACTCACAGTTTAATCCCTTAGTTAAGTTTCAGACCCCCCGCGGGGAGTAGGCGTTCCTATGCAGAGGGGAACATGATTGACGGCCGGCTATGGCGCGTCACGCTTCCCGAAAATAGCCGGAGTAGGACTCTGCTCTTCACGGCGCTATACGGCGCCTGCGCACAGACTAGGAGCTGACTGCGCAGGCGCCGTGAAGAGCCAAGTCCTATTTCGGCTATTTTCGGGAAGCGTGACGCGCCATAGCCGGCCGTCAATCATGTTCCCCTCTGCACAGGGGGGAGTCTGAAACTTAACTAAGGGATTAAACTGTGAGTATGGCGCGCTAGTATGCTGGATGGCATGGTATAAACATTTTTTTTTTTTTTTTAGGGTGAACCCCCGCTTTAAATGTATTATTATTAATGTAGCACTTCCCCTGGAGGAGCTGCTGGTTACATTTTCGGGTTTGCACGTTACCTCTGTAGCTTCGTTGTCAGGGTGGGAAAGTCCATAATAAATGCAGTGTTCAGACAGATGTAAAACCTTCAACATTTAGGTTTTATTTTCTTTACTGCATGATAACTTGAAGTAGAGAAAGTAGAAGGGAGGAGAAGAGCAGGGGAAGGTTCAGGCACACGGTACAGAATCGATCAGTCTCCACTCTCAGCTATTGAGTGGGTATTGCTCACCTAAATAGTCCCCTCTCACTTGGCCTAGCACCTGGGATGAAGCACGAACTAATGTCCAGCCGGTCTCTGCCACAGACCTTTTGGAATGAACTTGGTCTCTGCCACAGATCTTTGAATGAGCTTGGATGCGTCCAGGAATCCTCTGCCACAGAATTTTAAAGTCCTGAACCTCCAGCCGTGTAGTAGAAGAGCCTTTAAGTCGGACCCGGCAGACTGCAGGGCTTTCAATATAATGGATCCCTCCTTAATTAGGTCACCAGGCCTTACCCGAGACGTCGGCACTTTACCGGTCTCCTCCAGGGCAGGTCCTCCCCCGGTCTCCCTCATTTAGACAGCTTCCTCCCTTGTGGACAGACAGCTTTGGATCCCCTTTTAAGATTGTAGGCCCAAGCCAGCATAGCTGGGCCTACTAAACAGCGAAACAACTCAGAGCTAACGTGCCCCCGAAGTCGGGTACACACACACACACGCCCCTTAAGCACCCCTCCCCAGCATGCACGGCGGGGTCATCACTCCCACTGCACCGCTGCCGAGAAGGGACACCCAATACACCACGGCACACCCATGCCCCAACACAAGGCCAAGATGGCAACACCACCCGCAGGCAACAAGGAAAACCACCAAGCAGTACCACAGCCAGAACAGAGGCAAATCCGCGCCAATCGAACAAATCTGAGCCCAAGGATAGGTCCAGACCTCCCACAAATCTAAAATAGTGCCCTCTAGATTTGGGGTGGGCGCTACATTAATATTTTTCTGAATGACTTCACAACATTCTGTATATGGTGGGGCCAATGAGAGGCCGATACGCGTTTAGAAGGGAGGAGTCGTATCTGTGATGTCAGGCGAAGCACCGTGAGTCTAGATCTGCGGTGAATGAGCTGGTGATTTGATACATGCTGGCCCGGATTCAGAAAGATTGCCGTAAGTTTAGGCGGGCGTAGCGTATCTCATATAGGCAAGTCGTGTATTCAGAAAGAACTTGCGCCCAAAGTTACGGCGGCGTAGCGTATATGGGCCGGCGTAAGCTCGCCTAATTCAAAATAGGCTGGTAGGGGGCGTGTTGTATGCTAAACAGTCGTGACCCCACGTAATTGACGTTACGCATCCGCTGTCCGTGAAAGTATCCCAGTGCGCATGCTCCAAATTACGCCGCAAATAGTCATTGCTTTAAACTTGAACGTAACTTACGCACAGCCCTATTCGCGTACGACTTACACAAACGTCGTAAACGACGCAAAATTCGACGCTGGCCCGAAGTCCATACCTAACATTGGCTACGCCTCATAGAGCAGGGGTAACTATACGCCGAAAAAAGCCTTACGTAAACGGCGTAAAAAAATGCGCCGGGCGCACGTACGTTTCTGAATCGGCGTATCTAGCTCATTACCATATTTGACGCGTAAATCTACAGACGCGCCACCTAGCGGCCAGCGTAAATATGCAACTAAGATACGACGGCGTAAGAGACTTACGCCGCTCATATCTAGGCAACTGTGAGGCGTATCTGATTCTATGAATCAGACGCCGAGTTGCGACGGCGTATCTGGAGATACGCCGTCGTAACTTCTTTCTGAATCCGGGCCGCTGTTTTTATTGTTATTTCTTGTAAGTGTAACTTTTTAGGGGGGCTTTTTTAATAAATTCAAAACCAGAGAACACTATGGTACTTGTGTTTTTTGTTTCATGTCCTTAACCCCTGGATATATAAGTGGGATTGATTATTAAAAAGCGAATGGAGGAAGGTGGTGTTTGGAGACAATTTATACATTGATTACCCACACAGAGGTGCAGTCTGGAGAATGTAGGAATTACTACCATTGGTAAAGTGGATTGATCATGGTGGACACATGGAGTGATCTGTCTATGAGGCCCCGTACACACGACCGAGTTTCTCGGCAGAATTCAGCCAGAAACTCGATCGGAGCTGGATTCTGCCGAGGAACTCGGCCGTGTGTACACTTTTCACTGAGGAAGCCAACGAGGAACTCGTCGGGCCAAATAGAGAACATGTTCTCTATTTCCTCGCTAGGGAACTCCTTGGACCTGGCTTTGGTGTGCTCGGTCCCTTGCTGCGTTGGGCAGTAACAGGCGTACTGTCTAGGGGACGGACGCTCTGCTTTGGCACCCTGCTCCCTCTTCTGCTGTGTTGGTGGCTCTGTGCGACCACCACCTCTTCCTCCAAACTACACGGGTCACCTGCATGAGGTTGATTCCATGTTGGGTCGAGGACCTCATCGTCCTGCACATCATCTTCCACCCAGTCTTCACCACTGCCCTCCTTGTCGGTCTGCACAATTGCAAAAGCACCAGCAGTTGGCAACTGTGTTTCATCATCATCCAAGACGTGCTGTGATGGTCCCCCCATGTACTCATCTTGAAATATAAGTGGTTGGGCATCGATGCACTCAATTTCTTCCCCTTCTGGAGCTGGGCTAGGTGGATGGCCCTGGGAACACTTGCTAACAGACTCATCAAAAAGAAGAAGAGACTGCTGCATGCTTTGGGGCTCAGACTGCTTGGCTGATTTGCAAGGGGGTGAGGTGAAAGACTGATGGTGGACATCGGCTGCAGGCGCCAACTCTGAACTTTCAACACAAGACTGGTTGGAAAACAATGTGAAGGAACTGGAGGCACTGTCAGCAACCCAATCTACTACCGCCTGTTCTGCTCCTGGCCTCAACATTCGTAGAGCTGAATTAGGCCCGACCAAATACCGCTGCAGGCTCTGTCGGCTACTCGCACCTGAGAAAGGTGTTTCACTTGTGCTTGTAGCTGGCTCAGATCGACCACGTCCTCTCCCTGTAACAGGAGCTCCACCAGCAGCACCACGACCGCGGCCACGTCCCTTATTTGACGTTTTCCTCATATTTCTCAAATTTCGGGTCTTGCCCTAATTTTGAGAAATTTTAAATACAAAAATAGTGTAAGCTGGTGAAATAGGCAGAGATTCACCTATATATTTCTCCACCTATAGCAATAAGCAGGAAGCCAGCCCTAAACAATTGTAGTGCACAGACAGTATATGACAGGGGACAGGTAGAGTGTGCTGGTGAAATGGGCAGAGATTCACCTATATATTTCTCAAATTTAGGGTCTTGCCCTAATTTTGAGAAATTTTAAATACAAAAATAGTGTAAGCTGGTGAAATAGGCAGAGATTCACCTATATATTTCTCTACCTATCGCAATAAGCAGGAAGCCAGCCCTAAACAATTGTACTGCACAGACAGTATATGACAGGGGACAGGTAGAGTGTGCTGGTGAAATAGGCAGATATCCACCTATATATTTCTCAAATTTAGGGTCTTGCCCTAATTTTGAGAAATTTTAAATACAAAAATAGTGTAAGCTGGTGAAATAGGCAGAGATTCACCTATATATTTCTCTACCTATAGCAATAAGCAGGAAGCCAGCCCTAAACAATGTACTGCACATACAGTATATCACAGGGGACAGGTGGAGTGCTGGTGAAATGGGCAGAGATTCACCTATATATTTCTCCACCTATAGCAAGAAGCAGGAACCCAGCCCTAAACAATTTACTGCACATACAGTATATCACAGGGGACAGGTGCAGTGCTGTTGAAATATTCAGAGTCACCTATAGATTGCTGACTGCCCCTATAGGAACATTTCTGGAACCTATCCCTGAACTATGTACTTGACAGAAAAACACAGTATATCACAGGTGCACAGGTGCACTGCTGTTGAAATATTCAGAGTCACCTATAGATTGCTGACTGTCCCTATAGGAATTTTTTTGGAACCTGTCCCTGAACTATGTACTTTACAGAAAAACACAGTATATCACAGGTGCACAGGTGGTGGCAGGTGCAGTGCTGTTGAAATATTCAGAGTCACCTATAGATTGCTGACTGCCCCTATAGGAAAATTTCAGGAACCTGTCCCTGAACTATGTACTTGACAGAAAAACACAGTATATCACAGGTGCACAGGTGCAGTGCTGTTGAAATATTTAGAGTCACCTATAGATTGCTGACTGCCCCTATAGGAAAATTTCTGGAACCTGTCCCTGAACTATGTACTTGACAGAAAAACACAGTATATCACAGGTGCACAGGTGCAGTGCTGTTGAAATATTCAGAGTCACCTATAGATTGCTGATTGCCCCTATAGGAAAATTTCTGGAACCTGTCCCTGAACTATGTACTTGACAGAAAAACACAGTATATCACAGGTGCACAGGTGCAGTGCTGTTGAAATATTCAGAGTCACCTATAGATTGCTGACTGCCCCTATAGGAACAATTTCTGGAACCTGTGCCTGAACTATGTACTTGACAGAAAAACACAGTATATCACAGGTGCACAGGTGCAGTGCTGTTGAAATATTCAGAGTCACCTATAGATTGCTGATTGCCCCTATAGGAAAATTTCTGGAACCTGTCCCTGAACTATGTACTTGACAGAAAAACACAGTATATCACAGGTGCACAGGTGCAGTGCTGTTGAAATATTCAGAGTCACCTATAGATTGCTGACTGCCCCTATAGGAACAATTTCTGGAACCTGTGCCTGAACTATGTACTTGACAGAAAAACACAGTATATCACAGGTGCACAGGTGCAGTGCTGTTGAAATATTCAGAGTCACCTATAGATTGCTGATTGCCCCTATAGGAAAATTTCTGGAACCTGTCCCTGAACTATGTACTTGACAGAAAAACACAGTATATCACAGGTGCACAGGTGCAGTGCTGTTGAAATATTCAGAGTCACCTATAGATTGCTGACTGCCCCTATAGCTGAGCAAAATTCCTAAACTATATGAAGCACAGCAGATGTCACAGGAATAAAGAGTGCTTGTTGAGAATTCTGGAGCAGGATACACCTAACACTGTCCCTAAGCAGCAACAGCAGCCTTTCCCTATCATAAGTGAAGCACAGTGACAACGAGCCAGATACCATAAGATGATGCAGATATAAAAGAAATAAAGTGTGCTTCTTGAGATATCTGGAGCAGGATACACCTAACACTTTCCCTAAGCAGCAGATTCAGCAGCCTTTCCCTATCATTAGTGAAGCAGAGTGACGATCTGTGCTGTGTGCCTCAATCTAATATAGAGTCTGGTCACATGCTGCACTGGCCAATCACAGCCATGCCATAAGTAGGCATGGCTGTGATCAGTTCCCAGTCACAGTAGTAAAACGAATGGCGATTGGCTGCCGTGCAGCGCGCCAAAACATACCCGAACTCCGAACCCGGACTTTTTCCAATTATTCGGGTTCGGGTTCGGGAAAAACCCAAAGTCCGTACCGAACCCGAACTTTACAGTTCGGGTTCGCTCAACCCTAATGCTGTGTCCTATGGCAACAGTCTTTAACAGTTTCTAACACAAGGTGTAACAATTCCTTCACTTCCACTACAATCACTTCTTGTAGTTCTTCAGCCCACTGAGCTCCCAGTCTCTCTCACTACACTAGATGATTCACTGCCACTGAATCCCATGGGCTTCTCCAATCTTCACTGTAGTATCTTCCTCAAGCTTCACCCCCCGCTTCTCTGCTGGGTTCCTAGCTTGGCATTCAAGATACCTCTCAAGCTTCACCCCACTGGCCTGCTCGGCCCCTAGCTTGCCACACAAGACTGCTCTGCAAGCGTTACCTCCACTAGCTGGGTGCCTGGCTTAATACCCGCTAAAGTTTCCCAATTCTTCACCGTCTCCGGTTGGTGAGAATTCTGCACCGGCACCCCTCTACCTCCGACCACGTCAAGTTCTCCGGCCGGTAGAACCGTCACTTCTGGTTGGACTGCAAGCCGCAATCCCAACCCTGCAGGGACAGCTCGGCTGAACTCGGAAAGGCTCGGGAACTGAGCATTTCCAAGTTTTTCCGAACGGCTCCGATCAGCTCTGCTCCGGCACCCCCGCACCTCAGGCCAAATGCGGTGGTGGACACCGCTGGGGCTTGGATCCTGCTCGTTTTGTGAGACAACACTCGCAAACCGAGTCAGGATTTAAAAAAAAACAGCACTCGTATTGCGAAACGCTCGTTAACCGCGTTACCCCATTGCGCACCCTGCCTAGGATCAGCCCTGAGCGCTGCCCACGCTCACTCAATACAGCAAGGGGTGGATGGTTTTATCAAAGGGGCGGATATGATTATAAGAGTCCGCGCTCACTGAATACAAGAAATTTATGATGGCCAGTGCTCAATAATACACCATCAGCTGTAATTGGAGCATGTGCAGTTAACACGCCGCTCGCTCTATCAGATGGGGGACCCATCTCGATAGAACAGCGCTGCCAGGGCTGATCCTACGGTCGCAGACGCCTGGTTGCAGAAATATTTCTGGCGTCCCCACGTGGGTGTGGTCATCTTACTAACTCCTCCCCATTATAAATGTTTCTATGGCAACGGGGCTGGGCACAGCCTCCGAGGGAGCTCAGCTCTCGACCATCAGTACCTAGGTGGGCAGGGCGATGGGCGGATCCTCCCTTCGCTTGCTCCTCTCTATGCCCTCCTGTGCTGGGCGACAGACAGAGAAAGCTCTCAGCCGCTGCATGTGACCCCCCCGGCCCCCGGAACAAGCGGGGGCAAGGAAAAAACTTGCTCTCCCCTTGCAATGCCACTGTGTGTGTGACACAGACAAGGCCAAAGAGAGGAGAAGGGAGGGGAGCACTCTGGCGCCCCCACCTCTGCGGCGACTGGGTGCGGTGCACACTGCCTGGGCAGCGCTCAGGGCAGTCTTATTGAGAGGGCACACCTGGGCACTGCCCAGGGGCCCCAGCTGCATGGGGGGCCCTGCACTTTCCCCAAAGCAGCTGGTCCTTGAGCCCAGGCTGCCCCGAAATTGGGGGCCCCATGATGGCACTGAGAGTGATAGATGCAAAGGGGAGGCAGTCTGCCTCCTACCTACTTAATGTCTGTTTACCTGCACTGTCATCATTGTAGGGGCCCCAGAGCATTACTTTGCTCAGGGGCCCATGATGCTATTAAGGTGGCCCTGCCCACGCTCACTCAATACAGCAAGGGGTGGATGGTTTTATCAAAGGGGCGGATATGATTATAAGAGTCTGCGCTCACTGAATACAAGACATTTATGATGACCAGTGCTCAATAATACACCTTAAAAAATCATCCACCCCTTGCTGTATTGAGTGAGCGCGGCCAGCGCTGTTCTATCGAGATGAATCCCCATCTGATAGAGCGAGCGGCGTGTTAACTGCACATGCTCCAACTACTGATGATGGAAAGGATGTTCATTCTTGGAGATTGCTGTGATCTCCAATTGCGCATGCGCAGTCCACGCCGGGCACTATCTGATAGGGGACCCATAATAATAGGAACACTGTAGCTGGGTGTAGTAAGATATAGAGTAAGATGCCACTGTTTTGTCAGATTACCGAACCTTGTGGAATCCATGCACAGATGACAAAACGTCACTTCCGTTCGCTGATCTGATGGGTTCACTAATCTGATAGAAAACCTTTTAAGGTTTTGAGTATTGAGTATTTATTTTTTATTTACACTAATATTCCAATTTGCAGGTCAAACTTTCAGGGCGTACACCCTTATTCAAGGTCCAATCAGTACTCTTGTTTTTCTGTTTACAGTACTCTAGGTTCTACTATATTGGTAGCAGACTCTAACGAAATGGCCACCGGAGTCCTCAACTGCAGACACTCTCTGTATAAAGTGTAACTCTGAGCTTGTAGACTCCACAAAAATGACCACCTGGGTCCATAACTGCAGACACTTCCTGTATTCAATTTGACGCCTGGCTTCGCTCTAGTGCTGAAGATAGAACGACACTAGTGGTCATGTGACCTCCGTCTTCTCTGAGCAACAGGAAGCAGCATTTCAGGGCATGCACAGCAAAAGTAGTCTGCCATCTATAGAGCCCATCCAGGAACCTGCATATAAGAGTAGCCTGTCAGGTGAGTAGAAGCAGACTGGTAGCTCTGTGCCCAGCTAGTGCCAGTGCTGAGCCCACTAAGGATCATCACGTTCCCTGTATACAAGATCAGCTTCCATAATGCCAGCATCTACTTATTTCTCTGGTCAGCAATCCCTATAAATATTCCCGTTTGATTAATTAGTATGCAAATTACTAATCAAAGGTTTAAAGTGGAACTCTGCTTGACGTGCAGTTGCCATGGTGCTGTACATGTGATCAGTTATGACACCAGCTATTAGATGGTTTGATTGAGAGAACAAGCAAGTGTGACAGCTAGCCTTCATGGAATGGCTTGAATTTACCTGTTTTTGTAAACCCATATTTCTAATATGTGCCTGCTGTACCCTGTACTTGTATGATAAAGTATCCTGTTCTCTTTATATTGCTTTCTTTGTGTACAATCCCTGGTGTCCCTGCCAGTCCCTCTGATTTCCTATTAAAAACTGACCACGCTAGGCATGCTAGCAAGCATTGGTCGGTTCTCTAGCTGTGCTGAGAACTCAGCCTTCCCTCCTCCAATGATCAGACTTGTGGTGACACAACCTCTCCCCCTGCACAGCCATTCAATGAGAAGACCAGTGTCCTGCTGTTTTTCCTCCCCCAGCTCTTTGAAATCCTTATGTAGCTGAGACCAGAGATTATGTGATCACTTATAAAAAAGAGGATTTTTTTTGTTTTTATAATGTGTGTGTTTTTTTTATATATATATCTATACAGAAATGTTTTGCCTTTCATTTTTATTTTAAAGCGGAGTTCCGGCCACAATTTCACTTTTTAAATATAAATACCCCTGTAATACACAAGCTTAATGTATTCTAGTAAAGTTAGTCTATAAACTAAGGTCCGTTTTGTTAGGTTGTTACAGCATTTAGACACTTTATAAAATAGAAATTGACTGGGGCCATCTTAAGTGTGTGCATCATGAAGCCAGACTGTATGACTTCCTGGATTTCAGCCTTGCAGATCTCACACATGCTCAGTGCTGCACAAGCAGTGTCAGATCAGGTTTCAGCACCTGTGCTGTCCAAGTCACATGATTCTTTGAGACTGGGGAGTGCACGGACTCCTGGAAAGTTACACCCACTACATTCCCAGGAGTCTGTGCGGTGTAGGTTAGGAAGCATTAAGCACCTAGGTGCAGGAAGTGGGAAGGTTAACTATTCTGCCTAGCAACAACACTTTGAAGGCATCTAAAAAAAATATTTTTTTTCGTAAAGGACTAATGAATTTTTTTAAAACTACTGATGTAATGTTAAATTTATGGGTGGAACTCCACTTTAAACTAAATGGGTTGTTTTACATGGTGAGTGTTTACATCTACTTTTAAAACATAACTAATCCAGCAAGGCCAAGGAAGCTGCCATCTTAGCCTCTGTTGATCTACAGTTGCCGTGGTGCTGCACATGTGATCAGTTATGATACTGACCATTTGATTGGTTGACAGTTTGGTTAAGAGTACAAGCAAATGTAACAGTTAGCATTCATGGAACCGTTAAATCTTCTACTTTAAATCAGTGGGTTTACTTCCACTTTAAGGCTCCATTCACGCTTGTGCGACTTGTCATGCGCATTTAGACATTCAATTTGCAGCCCATTTTTTTCAATGGCACCCGTTCAAATCGGTGCGACTTAAAGTCACAGCAACTTTGAAAAGGTGCCTGCACTACTTTGATCCAGTGAGTGTAAAGTCGGATCAAAGTCACACTGGAAGCCATGCAACTTTGGAGTTGGACAAGTGTGAATGGAGCCTAAGACAGGCTTAAAGAGGTTGTAAAAACACCTTGCAGTGTCCGACCGCCCTGTTTTACTTACCTGAGCCCCTGATTTCCGTGGGCGGGTCCCTACTGTCCTTCTCTCGTTGGAGTCCCAGCTTTAATTGGATAAATTGATAGCAGCACAGCCATTGGCTCCCGCTGCTGTCAATCAAATCCAATGACACGGGCGCTGGGGGGCAGGGCCAAGTCATACACTCAGCGTCTATGGACGTCAAGTGTATGACTCAGGAGCGCGTCCGCAAGGTAACCCCCTTGGGAGAGAGCTTCCCAGAGGGGGTTATCTGATGCGGGGAGGAGCTGCGAGAGCCGTTGTGGGACCCCAGAACAGGTGGATCGGGGACACTCTGTGCAAAACTAACTGCATGGCGGAGGTATGTATTGAATTTTATTTAAAGCGGAGTTCCAACCACAATTAGCATTTTTTAAATGTATGTCCTTTCATCATGCGTTTTTATAATATAAATCCGGTCACTTACTATTTTACAATCCGCCGCCGCTCCGCATAGTTATTCAAAAAAGTTAGTTTATAAAACTATGTCCACACCGTTGTCATTTTGCTTGTGGGCATTGTGAAGCCCACAAACACTTACTTCCTGGAAGTCTTGGATGGGGAGTGATAATTGGGCAACGCACTGCATCCTGGGAAATGATGACACACATTTCCCAGGAGCATTAGAGGGAGATGATGTCAGGATCCTAGGTGGATCCAAAGGCAGATTTCGTGGGACCGCATAGCAACAGGCATTTCCAGATGAGTAAAATGTTTTTCATTAGTAAATGAACCTCACTGTGTTATGTTGAAGTGCCCTCCTAGTCCTTATCATGGACTAGAGAACGATCAAATAGCAGGGTTGACACCTCTCACTCCCCCAAAACACTGTATGTTGTCAGCCCACAACAAGACTTGGGAACGTTTCTGGCAGATCAGTAGGTATTTTCTACACTTGCAGGGATTTTAAAGGATAACAAAATATAGGGAAATGTGTATGTGTTGCAGAGATTACTAAATACATATTTTTTTTTCACCCTAATGTGCTTTTTCTACATTTTCTACTGATAGTTTATTTATTTAGTTTAGAGCATTTTTAGGCTAAGTTCACACAGACGGCAAAACAGGCGGTTTTCTGCCCTCAATTGTGTGCTTACAAATGCACATGGTGGCTGCTCAGGTCTTTGCCCAATGCCATGACTGTGATGCTTCATTTTGCGGTGCAGCAAAAACGTTCCTTTTATTTAAAATACATCACAAAATGAACAGGCCACAGCAAAAATTGGAACAAAAGCTAACGCGTTTCGCACTGTAGCTTCAATGCTTAGTCATAGCTAGTACACACAGATGGCTAGCTGTACTAGTGTACTAGCTATGACTAAGCATTGAAGCTACTGTGCGAAACGCGTTAGCTTTTGTTCCAATTTTTGCTGTGGCATGTTCATTTTGTGATCTATTTTAAATAAAAGGAACGTTTTTTGGAGTGCGACTGTCCAAGTTCCCCATCGTATTTTTGCATTGCCGGCACCCATGGTTTGGATTCAGTAAGGAGGTTCTCTGATTGCTGCTGAGCGGTTATCTTTCCTTGCCAAATGTTTGGCATGCAGTTGTGGCACAGTATTTAAAGGTGACATCCATTTTGGGATTGAAAAAAAAAAAAAAGGAATTCAGGAGGTGACGGTATTTTCTCCTGAACACCTTCAAACCACTGTTCAGCTGCCTCTGAAAAGCCACCATGGATCACTTTTCATAGGAGCGGTAAAGTTTCTGCTAAGAGTTGCTCTTAATTAATAGGTAACTCCATTTTCGTGGTGGAAAAAAAATGGCAAATAAAAAAATAATAATATAGCGTGCACAATTGCGACACAGGTCATATTGTAATTGAATGTTATTAAAAATGACCTTTCCTTTTCAATCTGCAGCCGCTGTAATTTTCTGTAAATGCAATATGGCTACCTGGAGGTGTTCTGTACACAGAATGTGTACTGACCACCCCCCAGAAACATAATTTCCTGCTTGTGTGATTGTCTCACCAATTTTCCCAAAAGTCTGCCCTAAGATACAAGTCAGATTTTAGGCATCCCCTGCAACAAAAATGTCATTTTTGGTGAGATTTTTCCAATAGGAGCACGTCTAAAGGGATGCAGGCCCAGCAGCTTTCCTCATTGGTGCCCTGCAGCTGCCACAGCTGATGGATCATTTTAAAAACCACTCCCATTAGACCCACTTAGCACAGAAAAAACGCAGAGTGATTACTTCAGAATAACAAAAGCTAGGAATCTGCAACCAAGGTTGTTATAATCCTTGTAATGTACATAGATCACCCAGGGGGGAATGTTTTATTTTCTCAACAAAAGTTACGCTTTGAACATCTGTATTTCAGTATAAATGTAATCAATTGAGATTACACAAAAAGACAATGGGAGCTCCATGTGACAGATTCAGGTAGTTCTTCTTTTTTTTTTTTTCTTTTTTTTTTTTCACAATCTGTTACTATAACTGCAAAAAATAAAATACAAATACTGCCAGTTCGTATGTAAGGAAACTTAAAGCGTAACTCCACTTTTGTTGAGAAAAAAATATTCCCCCCGGGGGTGATCTATGTACAATGAAAAAGAGGGAAGATTTGAGATAA
The DNA here is from genome assembly GCF_905171775.1 of Rana temporaria. Taxonomy (NCBI): domain Eukaryota; kingdom Metazoa; phylum Chordata; class Amphibia; order Anura; family Ranidae; genus Rana; species Rana temporaria. The sequence continues at coordinate 230,370,190 of NC_053491.1, read as the reverse complement.
AAAAGGGTCTCAAATTATAGTCTTAGGCCCAGATTCTTAGAGGAGATATGACGGCGTATCTCCAGATACGCCGTCGTATCTCTGAGTCCGGCCGGTCTTATCAATGCGCCTGATTCTTAGAATCAGTTACGCATAGATATCTGTTAGATCCGACAGGTATAAGTCTCTTACGCCGTCAGATCGTAACTGCATTTTTACGCTGGCCGCTAGGGGCGTGTACGCTGATTTACGCGTCGAAATATGTAAATGAGCTAGATACGCGAATTCCCGAACGTACGCCCGGCCGACGCAGTAAAGTTACGCAGTTTACGTTAGGCTTTTCCCGGCGTATAGTTACCCCTGCTATATGATGGCATAAGTGCGGGGTAACAATGTTAAGTATGGCCGTCGTTCCCGTATCGAAATTTGAAAAAGTTACGTCGTTTGCATAAGTCGTCCGTGAATGGGGCTGGACGTCATTTACGTTCACGTCGAAACCAATGACGTCCTTGCGGCGTACTTTTGGAGCAATGCACACTGGGAAATTCCACGGACGGCGCATGCGCCGTTCGGGGAAAAACGTCAATCACGTCGGGTCACAGAAGATTTACATAAAACACGCCCCCCTGATCCAAATTTGAATTAGGCGGGCTTACGCCGGCCGAATTACGCTACGCCGCCGCCGCAACTTACGGAGCAAGTGCTTTGAGAATACAGCACTTGCCCGTCTAAGTTGCAGCAGCGTAACATAAATCGGATACGTTACGTCGGCACAGAGATACGCCGCTGGACGAGTATATGGCCCTAAGACTATAATTTGAGACTCCTTTTTATCTCAAATCTTCCCTCTTTTTCATTAGTTCCTATTGTCGTCAAGGAGGTATCCCGTCTATTAGATGAATTTAGTCGGATATTATGTTATAACATCCAAGTTTGGATTCCAGTATTTTTATTATATTTATTGATCTATGTACTTTACAAAGATTATAACAACCTTTGTTGCAGAGTTTTACATTTGTGTTGTTATTATGAAAAAAATCACTGTGTTTCTCTGTTCTGAGTAGGTCTAGTGGGAGTGGTTTCGTAATTATCAGTTGGCTGTGGCAGCTGCAGGGCACTAATAAGGAAAGGTTCTGGGCCTGCATCCCTTTAGACATGGTTTCCTATTTGTAGTATCTGACCAAAAATTCCATTTTTTTTTTTTTGCAGGGGATGCCTGAAATCTGACCTGTGTCTTAAGCAAATTTTTAGAAAAATTGGGCAAATCACACAAGCAGGAAATGATGTGTCTGGGGAGTGGTCAGAACACCTCCAGGTAGCCATATTGCATTGCATTCTCAGAAAATTACGGAGCTGTAGATTGAAAAGGAAAGAACATTTTTAATAACATTCAATTACAATATGACTTGTGTTGCAATTTTACATGCTATTATATGTATATTATAATGTATATTATTTTTTCTTTATTTACTATCCCCCCTCCCACAAAAGTGAAAGGAAAAAGAACTCACCTGTTTTACACTTGGCTGTTTCATTTCATTTTCAGCTGGTCTTAAATATGCATCCTCTCAGGAAAAGAAAAGTTCGCCCCGATGATACTTGCAGTCAGTATGGAACAGAAGAGGATGAAGGCTCCACTTCAGAGCCTAGAAATAAGGCTGGTCCTGCAAACAGAATAGATGAGAAAGAAGAGAAATCCATTGTCATCTCTGATAGTGACAGCTTGGTATGTATTTAGAAAATGGCAATACGTTTTCATACTAGGATGATTTGTTTTAGGTGTAATAACTTATTGGCTCCTGTGCATTGGGGTGTATAATCCCCAGCGTCTTCCGACACCCAGGGAGCCGCATGTAATACATACAGCTGTCAGACTAAACTTGTGCAACATATACATTAACCACTTAAAGCGGGAGTTCACCCATTTATGATTTTTTTTTTTCTCCCCTTAGATTCCTGCTCGTTTTGTCTAGGGGAATCGGCTATTTGTAGTAAAATATGAGCTGTACTTACCCGTTTTCGAGCTGCATCTTCTTCCGTCGCTTCCGGGTATGGGTCTTCGGGAGCGGGCGTTCCTTCTTGATTGACAGCTTTCCGAGAGGCTTCCGACGGTCGCATCCATCGCGTCACTCGTAGCCGAAAGAAGCCGAACGTCGGTGCGGCTCTATACTGCGCCTGCGCACCGACGTTCGGCTTCTTTCGGAAAATCGTGACGCGATGGATGCGACCGTCGGAAGCCTCTCGGAAGACTGTCAATCAAGAAGGAACGCCCATTCCCGAAGCCCATACCCGGAAGCGACGGAGAGGATGCATCTCGTAAACGGGTAAGTACTGCACATATTTTAAAATAAATAGCCGATTCCCCTAGTAAAAACGAGCAGGAATCTAAGGGGGAAATGTGCCCTCTAAGGTGTCCGTTTAATAAACTGTGAAGTTTTTTCTCCGTTCAGTTCACAGCAGTTCACGGCATTTCTCATGAGGAGAATTATCTCCTCTGCAGCCGGTTTAATAAACTGAGAACTTCAGTTCTCAGATGGTGAACAGAGGTGAAGTTTTTTCTCTAAAAACAGCCGAGATCTGTGTAAAAGTGGGTGGACTGCCTGTAATCTCGTGAGATATTGTGAGATTATGGTGCAGCCGAATTCAAAAAGTGAAACTAAAGTTTAAAAGAACATGTAATTAATGTTTTCAGACATGTGATAACATATTATATATATATATATATATATATATAAAATTACACATATATATATATATATATATATAAATACTGTATGTATGTGTAGATATATATATATATATATAGATATATATATATACACATATACACATATATACATACATATATACCGTATTTATCAGACTATTGTGCGCACCCGCGTATAGCGCGCACCCCTACTCTGGACGTGAAATTCCTGAATTTTATTTATTTTTTATTACTTACAGTTTTGGTGTCTTGCCTGGCGTACATCGGCGGCCTTGTCCGGTCCGGCGTCCGTCTGCGGCCTTCGTGGTGTCCTCCCCGCTGCTCCTGCGCTGTCTCTGAGCCGATTCCTGCTTCCCGCGCTGTGTTTGAACGCCGCCGCCGCCGACATATACAGAGCGCAGTACACTCGAGCACGCTCGGCTCCTCTCGCATAACCTAGAAGGGAGCCGAGCCTGGCCGACTGTACCCGAGTGTACTGCGCTCGGTATATGTCCGCGGCGGTGGTCAAACACAGCGCGGGAAGCAGAAATCGGCGGCAAAGTTCAAACACAGTGCGGGAAGCAAGTATCGGCGTATATCGCGCACCCACAATTTTGCCCTGATTTTAAGGGCAAAAAAGTGCGCGGTATACGCCGATAAATACGGTATATATGTGTGTGTGTGTGTGTGTGTGTGTGTGTGTGTGTGTGTGTATATATATATATATATATATATATATATATATATATATATATATATATATATATATATATATATACACATACATACATACATACATACATACATACACACACACACACACACACACACACACACACACACACACACACACACACACGTGTTATATAGATACTGTATGTATATATATATATATATATATACACACACACACACGTGTTATATAGATACTGTATGTGTATATATATATATATATATATATATATATACACACACACACACGTGTATATTGTTGTTAATATTCATTTTTAACCCACTGGTGTTGAAATTAGGAAGAAATAAGCCTTCTTCCTCTTATCACACCAGCTTCTCTCCCAGATTCTCCACCTCTGAGCTGGTGAATCTGGAAGGGAGATATTTCAGTGGAAGAGCTGTGAAATCTTCATATCACGGTTTATTAAACTGGCCGTTTGTGACAAAACATCCATGTGATGTGATGTGAAGTGGAGAATGTGTTCTCTGCTCCTTATCACAGTTTATTAAACCGGCAATGCTCTGTGATAAGCAGTGATCAGCCGTGATCATCATGATCTCCGCTTATCACGGTTTATTAAACGTACACCTAAGGGTGAACCCCCGCTTTAACCCCCGGACCATATTGCTGCCCAAAGACCAGAGCACTTTTTACGATTCGGGACTGCATCGCTTTAACTGACAATTGCGCGGGACATGGCTCCCAAACAAAATTGGCGTCCTTTTTTTCCCCACAAATAGAGCTTTCTTTTGGTGGTATTTGATCACCTCTGCGGTTTTTATTTTTTGCGCTATAAACAAAAATAGAGCGACAATTTTTAAAAAAATGAATATTTTTTGTTGTAATAAATATCCCCCAAAAATATATCAAAAAACGTTTTTTCCCTTAGTTTAGGCCGATACGTATTCTTCTACATATTTTTCGTAAAAAAAATCGCAATAAGCGTTTATTGATTGGTTTGCGCAAAAGTTATAGCGTTTACAAAATAGGGGGTATTTTTATGGCATTTTTATTAATATTATTTTTTTACTAGTAATGGCGGCTATCAGCGGTTTTTTTTTTTCCGGTACTGCGACATTATGGCGGACACTTCGGACACTTTTGACACATTTTTGGGACCATTGGCATTTTTATAGCGATCAGTGCTATAAAAATGCATTGGATTACTATAAAAATGCCACTGGCAGTGAAGGGGTTAACACTAGGGGGCAGGGAAGGGGTTAAGTATGTTCCCTGGGTGTGTTCTTACTGTGGGGGGGTGGGGGGGTGGCCTCACTAGGGGAAATCACTGATCTTCTTGTATGAACAGAGGATCAGCATTTCCCCCCCCCCCCCCCTGACAGGACCGGGAGTTGTGTGTGGGAGTTGTGTTTACACACACAGCTCCCGGTCCCCGCTCTGTAAGGAGCAATCGCGGGTGCCTTGCGGCAATCGCGCCCGATGGGCACGGGACTCGGGGGCGGGCGGGGGGCGCGCGCGCGCCCCTAGTATCCTGCGAGAGAGTCGACGTAGCGCTACGGGCTCTCGCGCAGGGGAGCCAACCTGCCGCCGTAAAACGCCGGCGGCAGGTCGGCAAGTAGTTAAAACATAAGTGACAATGAAAGAAATAGAAATGTGATTTTAGACAAAATTGTAGCCGATAACGATCAATCATGTACAGATAACGACGTGTGGTTGAACTCTCTATGCACTCATCAGAAATATATATTGTAGACACATATAAAATATGGTATCCTTAGGAAAGTTATGTGTCCCACCATGTGCACCAAAAGTTTCAGTGATGTCAATCCTCCACCAGTAATGCACTCACCAGAAATATGTAGTATAAACACCTCTACTAGATCCCTATTACAAGCAATCCACCAGGGTTCCTCTTGTTGTTGGCACAAAATTCCTCTCGGAGTTTCAAAAGCTGCATAAAAAAAGCTCACCACACGAAGCCCAGAAAGTACTATATAGTTTAGTATTTTTTTTTTTGCCAAATCTTATAATAATAACATGTTCTTTAGAAACGCTGCAGTGTGTGTGTGTGTGTGTGTGTAGATATAGATATATATGTATGTATATATATATATATATATATATATATATGTGTGTGTGTGTGTGTGTGTGTGTGTGTGTGTATATAATATACACTTATATATAATATTAACATTCAGCTGTCCAGACTTACAAAGATGGTGACCCTTCCACCCTTGGCTCCTGCTGCTGTCAATTATTATAATTATACAGTTTGCACAGCGCTTTACAACATGAGGAGAGACCCGTACAGTTACAATACAAGAGGAATCAGAGGGCCCTGTTCATTAGAGCTTACAATCTGTGGGAGGGTCAAGTGATACAAAAGGTAATAACTGTGGGGGATGAGTTGAAGAAGAAAATAAAAGAACAGTTGTTAGGTGAGGGCAGGATAGGCTTCTCTGAAAATATACATTTCTTTCTCGTACATCACGGGACACAGAGCGGCATATTCATTACTATGTGGGTTATATGGAGTACCTTCAGGTGATGGACACTGGCAATCTCAAACAGGAAGTGCCCCTCCCTATATAACCCCCTCCCATAGGAGGAGTACCTCAGTTTTTTCGCCAGTGTCTTAGGTGTTGGTCATGGTTTAGCTTTGCCTCCACATCCTTGGGATCAAGGCAGGCTAACCGGATCTGTCCAACGGCCTCAGTGCTAAAGTGGACAGTATCCGGACCCCAAAGCCATGGGGTTTGCCCATAACGCTTCTCTTTTTAGAGAGCTGGACCCTGGGCCCAGGACTTAGAACCTTGGGTATCTAAAGCTCCTGTTTGCCAGGGTGCTATATGGGCCCAGGACAGTGGCTCCTTCATAGGAACCCAGGGCCTGAAGGTCTAGACGCCACCCACGGAGATGGGGGAAGATTGGACCTCTTGCTGTGCAAAAGTCCTGCGGCATGGAGCAGGTAAGTATTAGGGAGCCTGCGGAACTTGGTTCTTAGCAGGTTCCCTGGAGGGGGGTGCACAGGGGGTCATGCCTGGGTATGCTCTGCATTGGCAAGGAATCACTATGTCTATGGTCAGAGACAGGATGATTCAAATCTTTTTCCCCCAGTGATAGGTGTCCTCCCTGGTAAGTGTTGTTTAGCTGGGTCTGCTGCGCTAGGTGTGGGATCTCTGTGAAATACAGGAGCCGTGTTTCCCATGCTAAGAGGAGGTCTGTGACCTACCTGAGGGCTTACCTGCCTGGGTGCTGCGCCGCTCCGTCCTCCTCCATGTGCGATGGCCCCGCCAACGGGCGCGCGCGTGCCCGAGATATGAACGTTTTTTCGCGCCATTGGCTGGGGTGGGGGCGCATCCCTGTGGGCGGCGATTTACATAAAGGAAGGGGAGGCCCTTCCATTAGCTGCCAAAAGCTCAGTGTCTTCCTGAGTTAGAGAGGAGGAGGACGCAGAGCGGAGCTCGCTGAGGACACCCAGTGGCGGAAGGAAAGATTACAGTCTTTTTCTAAAGAATAGACTGTCAAACCTACAGATAGGTTTCTTTTTCCTTTTTTTCAGCAGATGGCTATTGGCAATACTTATTAGGAGACAGAGTATTTTTCTTTTCCTCTTCAAAAAAAGAAAAAAAAAAAAGAAGAAGAAAAAGGGAAAGAACTTCTGATCTCCCTTCTCAGTTTGGGCGTTAGTCTCTATCGTTCCCAAACCGGCAGATCCCCTTAGCTACGTCTGTGGCTGGGTGATAGCAGGTGTACCTCGGTATTGTACCATGGCTTCTGGGTCAGAGGGTACAAAGGGCGGGGATTCCCCCGCAAAATCCGAGGGCTCAGACACGGCTATGCCGCTGCTCTCCCCACAGGACATATCAGGGCACGCCCTGATGGGACCTGGGGGATCTGGTGCTGGGGCTGGTCCAGTTCAGTCCAACCCCGGCTTTGTCACTGAGAGGGTGCTTGCTGTTTCTTTAGGAGAACTAGAGAAAAGAATGGCAAAAAGGATAGCTAAGGGTAGAAAGCGGACTAGGTCTCCGTCACCCGAGCAGGAACCCTCAGACTCAGAGATCCTTTCCCTAGGGGAATTGGATAATCCTGACGTTTTGGACCAGGGTGGTTCAGAGATCGAGGATCCGGATACTGAGGAGTCTAGTTCAACCTCCCAAGGGGAAAGTTTGTGGGTTCAAGCTTTAACGGACATGGTCCATGAGGCATTTAAGTTACCCATACCAGAACCTCAAGTATCGGCGGTTTCAGCTTTAGGCTCATTAAGAGCGCCTCAAAGCAACGCAGTTTTTCCGGTCCATCCTCTACTCGAGGATGTCATATTTCAGGATTGGATCAAGCCAGATAGAGTCTTTTTACCACCTAAAAAATTCTCTGTTTTATATCCTATGGAGGAGAAATTCTCCAAAAGGTGGGCGGGAATTTTCGGATATACCCAGGGCTATACGCTTTACGGTGGATGCTATCAAAGACTCCATCCAGCAGGCGTCACGTTTATCCTTATTTCTAATCCATATGAGAAGGCTCTTATGGTTGAAGAATTGGGAGGCTGAGCCCCCGTGCAAAAAACTCCTGGTAGGGTTTCCCTTCCATGGAGGACGTCTCTTCGGAGAAGATCTGGATAGATATATTCAGACTATATCAAGCGGCAAAAGCACTCTCTTGCCAGTCAAGAAGAAGGCCCGAGAGCCCGCATTTAAGCGCCAGCCCTCCCCGGGGCAGGGGCCCTCTAATACCAAACAGTATCGACGGCCTCCTGCAAGACCAGGATTTAACAATAAGCTGCAGGGCCAAGCCACGGGGGGCAAGAAGCAGTGGTACCGCAAACCTGCGAAGCCAGCCCCCAAGTCGGCCTTATGAAGGGGCGCCCCCACCCACGATGGTGGGGGGAAGGCTGCGTCTCTTTGCAGAGGTTTGGGAGGCCAGCATTCCCGACTGCTGGGTACGGTCTTCCGTGACCACGGGCTACAAACTAGAATTTCTAAAAATTCCCTCCTCCTCATTACCAGGAGTCAAGAGTACCAGGCGACCCTGTGAAAAGAGCCGCATTGATGGCGGCATTGAATCATCTGCTATGCCAGAAGGTGATAGTAGAGGTACCAGTCCGGGAACAGGGATTGGGGTTCTACTCCAACCTGTTTATCATCCCAAAGCCCAACGGCGATGTCAGGCCAATCTTGGACTTAAAGGGAGTAAATGCGTACCTAAAGGTCCGCTCATTCCGGATGGAAACTATTCGGTCAGCTGTCGCCGTGCTCCAGAAGGACGACTTCATGGCGTCCATAGATGCTTACCTTCATGTGCCAATTTTTTAGCCACATCAAGTATTTCTACGCTTCGCGGTGGCTCAGCGTCATTTCCAATTTGTGGCGCTCCCCTTCGGGTTGGCTACGGCCCCCCGGGTATTCACGAAGGTCCTAGCCCCAATCCTAGCCAATCTAAGGACCCAAGGGGTCACGGTCCTGGCTTACCTGGACGACCTCTTGGTCGTAGACCACTCGTCTCCTGGCCTGGAACGAGCAGTGGCCCTCACGGTTCAGTACCTCGAGAGGTTCGGCTGGGTCCTAAATCGAGACAAGTCAGCATTCCTGCCCACAAGGCAGCTGGAATATCTCGGCATGAGATTGGATACAGAACAACAGAAGGTGTTCCTACCCCTATTAAAGGTCAAGGCCATCAAAGAGCTAATACAAATAGTTCTAAGAAAGAAAAGGCCAACTGTTCGCCTATGTATGCGACTACTAGGCAAGATGGTGGCCACATTCGAGGCGGTTCCGTACGCTCAGAGCCACACTCGCATCCTGCAGGCAGCCATCCTGTCAGCATGGAGCAAGAGGCCTCAGGCCTTAGAAATTCCTTTGCCACTCTCACCAAGAGTGCGGCAAAGTCTATCTTGGTGGTTAAACCCTCAGCATCTCCTGAAGGGAAAGACTTTCAGTCCTGTGACCTGGAAGATGGTAACCACAGACGCCAGCCTGATGGGCTGGGGAGCAATTTTGGATGGTTGCACTCGCCAGGGCACTTGGGCAGCGGCAGAGAAGCAGTTGCCCATCAATATCTTGGAGCTCAGAGCTGCTCGACTAGCCCTCAGGGCTTGGACGTCCAAACTACAGGGGTTCCCGGTGAGAATACAATCGGACAATGCCACGGCGGTGGCATATATAAATCACCAAGGGGGAACCAAGAGTCAAGCCGCTCAGAAAGAAGTGAGCTTGATTTTCTTGTGGGCAGAAGCCCATGTGCCCTGCATATCGGCTATATTCATTCCCGGAGTGGACAACCTACAGGCGGACTTCTTAAGTCGCCAGACTCTGTTGCCGGGGGAGTGGTCTCTGCATCCACAGGTCTTTCAGACACTCTGCCAGAAATGGGGAGTGCCGGACGTGGATATCATGGCATCGAGACTGAACAAGAAGCTAGACAGGTTCATGTCCCGCACAAGGGATCCCAGGGCCTGCGGAACCGATGCGTTAGTTTGCCCTTGGCATCAGTTCAAACTTCTTTATGCTTTTCCCCCCGCTCCAGTTACTACCCCGCCTGCTGTGCAGGATCAGGGTGGAGCACATACCAGTTATCCTGGTAGCTCCAGCATGGCCCAGAAGGGCATGGTATTCACTAATCCTGAAGATGGTAGTGGGAGACCCTTGGACTCTTCCTCTACGGCCAGACCTGCTATCGCAAGGTCCGATCCTCCACCCTGCCTTACGGCATCTAAATTTGACGGCCTGGAGGCTGAATCCCTGATTCTCAGGGGTAGAGGTCTGTCTCAGAAAGTAATCTCTACCCTAATCAGAGCCAGGAAACCGATCTCTAGGGTGATTTATTACAGGGTCTGGAAGGCCTATGTAGGCTGGAGTGAGTCCAAGCGATGGCTTTCTCGCAGATTTACCATCGATAGAGTATTAAGTTTTTTCTCCAGCTAGGAGTGGATAAAGGACTGGCATTAAGCACTATCAAAGGACAGATTTCAGCTTTGTCAGTGTGGTTTCAGCGGCCGCTGGCCACCCACTTGCTGGTTAAGACCTTCATTCAAGGGGTCTTACGTATTAATCCTCCAGTTAAATCCCCGCTTTGTCCGTGGGATTTAAATCTTGTTCTGTCAAGTTTACAGAAACAACCTTTTGAGCCGTTGGCTGAAATTCCTTTGGTTTTACTGACAAGGAAGTTAGTATTTTTGGTCGCCATAGTTTCCGCCAGAAGAGTAGCGGAACTGGCAGCCTTATCCTGTAAGGAACCATATCTTATTTTTCATAAGGACAAGGTCGTTCTCCGCCCTCATCCTTCCTTCCTACCAAAGGTTATATCCAGTTTTCATCTGAACCAGGATTTGGTATTACCATCCTTCTTTCCTAAACCTACTTCCAAAAAGGAAGGGTTGCTGCATACCTTGGATATTGTCAGGGCCATGAAGGCCTATCTTAAAGCTACAGAGAAGATCCGGAAAACAGACGTGTTGTTCATTTTACCGGATGGGCCCAAAAAGGGGCAGGCAGCTGCAAAATCCACCATCTCGAGGTGGATTAAACAGTTAATCACTCAGGCCTACGGCTTGAAGGGGTTGCCTCCTCCGTTATCATTAAAGGCTCATTCTACTAGGGCCATGGGCGCCTCCTGGGCAGCACACCACCAGATCTCTATGGCTCAAGTTTGCAAGGCGGCAAAAGTTCTACCAGTTGGACGTAAGAAGGAATACTGATACAGCCTTTGGGCAGGCAGTGCTGCGGGCTGCAGTTTGAGACCCTCGGATTCCGGGGGCTCCCTTTTGAGTAAAATTTAAAATTATTTTTTCTCAACTAAGTTGGATTTATTATGATTTAAGTATATCTCTAAATTAAATCCTTTTGTCTTGGGAAGATGTCTCCCTCCCCTCATTGTAAGCATTGCTTTGGGACATCCCACATAGTAATGAATATGCCGCTCTGTGTCCCGTGATGTACGAGAAAGAAAAAGGGATTTTTAATACAGCTTACCTGTAAAATCCTTTTCTTGGAGTACATCACGGGACACAGAGCTCCCACCCCTCTTATGGGGACCATTTTGGGAGGCATACTGCTTGCTACAAAACTGAGGTACTCCTCCTATGGGAGGGGGTTATATAGGGAGGGGCACTTCCTGTTTGAGATTGCCAGTGTCCATCACCTGAAGGTACTCCATATAACCCACATAGTAATGAATATGCCGCTCTGTGTCCCGTGATGTACTCCAAGAAAAGGATTTTACAGGTAAGCTGTATTAAAAATCCCTTTTTTCAGGGATCGTCTAAAAGTGGATAGAGTTGAAGATAGTCAGACAGATTGGGGTAGGAATCTCCAAAGGATGGGAGAGACTTGGGAGAAGTCAATTACAGCCAGTGAGCATTCAGGAGAAAGGCGGGGCCTTGCCTCTGTGTGTGAATGTGCGGCATGGGAACGAGCCTGCTTGGGTGCCCCCAATGCAGCAACTTTCTCTGTGGGCAATCGGGAGGGAGGGGCCAAGAGCACCTGCGTGGGACCCTGAGAAGAGGAGGATCAGGGCTGCTCTGTGCAAAGCTATTGCACAGAGCAGGTGAGTATAACATGTTTGTTTTAAAAAAGAAAACTTTTAATATCACTTTAATGTAAGTGCTGCTCTTGTGTTTAGTCTATTTATGTACAAGGATTTGTACAGTGACCTTGCAGCTCCATGCTCCCAGGCACTCCCTATTTATTTGTGAGTACTCTATAACAGTGGTCCCCAACCTTTTTGGCACCGGGGACCGGCTGCATGGAAGAAAATGTTGCCAAGGCCCGGTTGGGGGGAGGTTGGGGATGGCATGCTGGGGGTAAGCGATTTTTCGCGGGCAATTTGTCAGCGCATTATTTCTATTTATTACATTGTATTAATAAATAAAGTTAAACCCACCATAATGCAGAATCAGTGGGAGCTTTGAGTGTGTCACTTGCCACGCTGCCTGCCACCAAATGCGGATTGTCACTTACCATGCTGCCTGCCACCAGATGCGGATTGTCACTTGCCATGCTGCCTGCCACCAGATGTGGATTGTCACTCCACATCTGGTGGCAGGCAGAGTGACAATCCACATCTGGTGGCAGGCAGCATGGCAAGTGACAATCCGCATCTGGTGGCAGGCAGCATGGTAAGTGACAATCCGCATCTGCCTGCCACCAGATGTGGTAAGGCCCCAACAGATAAAGCTAGTGCCCTCACTAGGCCCTGCTCACACTCACCCTGTCACTGGTAGTGTTGTCATACTCTGGGCTCCCCCATTAACAGTACTGTCATCTGCCCCTATTTATATCATAACCCCACATTACAGTCCTCAGTCCCCCCCACACATTACAGTCCTCAGCCTTCCCCCCCCACACATTACAGTCCTCAGTCCCCCCCCCCCCACACATTACAGTCCTCAGCCTTCCCCCCAGAAACATTACAGTCCTCAGTCCCCCCCTCACACATTACAGTCTTCAGCCTTCCCCCCCCTCACACATTACAGTCCTCAGCCTTCCCCACCCCACAAATTACAGTCCTCAGCCTCCCCCCCCCACACATTACAGTCCTCAGCCTCCCCCCCCACACATTACAGTCCTCAGTTCTGTCCCCCACACGTTACAGTCCTCAGCCTCCCCCCCCACACATTACAGTCCTCAGTTCTGTCCCCCACACATTACAGTCCTCAGCCTCCCCCCCCACACACATTACAGTCCTCAGCCTTCCCCCCCCCACACATTACAGTCCTCAGTTCCGTCCCCCACACATTACAGTCCTCGGATTCTGTCCCCCCACACATTACAGTCCTCGGTTCCGTCCCCCACACATTACAGTCCTCGGTTCCGTCCCCCACACATTACAGTCCTCGGTTCCGTCCCCCACACATTACAGTCCTCGGTTCCGTCCCCCACACATTACAGTCCTCGGTTCCATCCCCCACACCTAGGGACAGATTGGAGGGAGGCACAGCATGAGGAGAAAAGTTGCAGGGAGGGAGGCGGCACAGTTCTGGATGGAGGGCCGAGGTAACAAACAGGTGATTGGCTGCTAGGATGAAGGACAGTCCTAGCAGCCAATCGCCTGTTTGATAACCTCAGGCAGCTCCGCCCTCCACCCAGAATTGTTCCGCCTCCCACTGTCGGCTCTATGAGCGACGCAGGAGGAAGAAAAGTCTCCTTGCGGTCCGAATGGCAGAGGGGCTCTCTCATGCCGCCTGCCCGCGGCCCGGCTGCAGAAGTGCCGCGGCCCGGTAGTGGGCCGCGGACCGGGGGTTGGGGAACACTGCTCTATAACATACAGCTGTCGGTACAAGTGAATGTTTTCTGCATCAGCGTTTACCTGTGCATGTGCATTCAACGGTTCTCCCTGGATGTGCCACTTTCATGTTTGTAAAGAGGTGCCATATGGAGAGATAAATAATACTGTTAGATTAACAGATTCTTTGCAATTTTAACGTCAAACCAATACCTATAATGGGCATGTATTCTTCTAAACGATACTTGTACCGAGTTCTCAAACTACACTAGGCAGTCTGTTTCTTTGTTTTGTAGGTACCTCGTGCCTATTGCCGCGTACAGACGGTCGTTTTTTGTGTTGAAAAAAAACGACGTTTGAAATCATGAAATAAAACGACGTTTTTGAAACATAATTTTCAAAAACGATGTTGCCTACAAACCATCGTTTTTTCACAATGCTCTTGCAAAGCGAGGTTACGTTTCACCACTTTTTTCCATTGAAGCTCACTTCATAACTAGCTTCTGGGCATGCGCGGGTTTAAAAACGTTGTTTTAAACGTCGTTTTTTGCTACACACGGCCAATTTCTGTGAAACAAAAAACGACGTTTTGAAAAACGACACAAAAAATTCGAGCATGTTCGAATTTTTTTTTGGTCGTTTTTTTGAAGACATAAAACAACGTTTTGCCCACACACGATCATTTTAAATGACGTTTTTTAAAACGTCGTTTTTTTTCATCACAAAAAACGACCGTCTGTACGCGGCATAAGGGTTTGTACACTGCGACATAAAAAAAGCTGCTCCCCAGTAGTGTAGGTAAAGAAAAAAAATGTGTAAGGGGGCACTATTATAAAAAAACCTTTACCTATAGCTTATCATCTTATAACATGTGATTACATAAAATGCAATGATTAAAGCATTAATACCGTGACATAATTCATAAAGTGCTAAATTGTTAGTGCAATACATTAGCCAAAGTGATAAAAAATGTTCTCTAGAACAGTTCATGTAGTCTTCAATATGGTATGATGTGGAAGACCATCACCAGCTTAGCACATATCCAAAAACACCCCAAAGTACTCACCAGAAGACCATGAGCCCTTTAACTAAAAAGAGGGTCAATTAGCGTTTATGTGGTTGAGTGATGGATCCTGTAGGTTTTTTTTTTTCTCTGAAGTGGATCAAGAATATCTCCTCCTCTCCACCATACAATCACATTTAAATTAGAGAAAGGGGAACCAATAGCGTGATACCGTTCTATTATAAAGTAGCGGTTCTTTAACAGTATCACGCTATTGGTTCCTCTTTTCATTTCAATGTGAATTTGTGGTGGAGAGTAGATGGTCTTGATCCACTTCAGATACTGTGCCTTTGTTCTCTGAGGATTGCCTTCCCCTCGCCAGGACACACCGATTAGCTGATCGGCTCCTGGTTGGATGCTGGTTTTCCAGCAAGACTGTTCGACAGAACCAGATCATGAGACCGGCTTCTGTCCAGCAGGCAGCTGTATGCACTGGTACTGGTGTGTATCCAGCTTAAAGTGGTACTATAGGTTCAGTTTAAAAAAAAAAAACACATGTCATATTTACCTCCACTGTGTAGTTCCTTTTGCACAGAGTGGCCCGATCCTCCTCTTCTGGGGTCCCACAGCAGCTCTTGCGGCTCCTCCCCGCAATAGCTAACCCCCTCTGGGAAGCTCTCACCCAAGGGGGTTACCTTGTGTGGTTTCCCCCGCAACCGCTGTCAATTTTTAAAAATTACACATCTGTGGGGAGCTCCGCCCCCACAGCAGCATCATTCAGATTCCTGTGAATGAATAAACTACACCTACCGTCTGCCACCGAGATAGATGGACTAGTTCATTCACACTGCCTACAGCTCTGAAAATTTCTGCCCATGCAGAGTTATGGGCAACACGGCTGTAGGCAGTGTGTGCAGGAGACTGACCTTGCACCCTCAATTTGCTGATCGTGGGTGCAATACTTTGCCTTTAAAAATTACTTTATTTGAACGTCATTGGGTTCCCTGTATGCTGGACCAAATAAGGGGCAGTGAAGTAACTCCATTTCATTTTTTTTTTTTTTTTTCTTGTTATATTATTTCTGATGCTATATATTGTGACCTGTTAGGCATTATTTATGAAGACTTGTAAGGTTCACGTATCTAAATGTAGCCCATTATTTTAAATGTGCCTGTACACACAGGTTTCTAAACATGTCGTGTGTATATATAATTATAAAAATAAACTGAAATTCGCCAGTCAGAAATTGACTCGCACATACGTGTGTAAAATGTTAATTTGAGGAGGTTAAATGTGCATTATTGTAGCTACCATTTATTTTACTTGTGTAGACACAAATACATTCAAAATAAACTCTATCATTTTCGGCCAGGTATACTGATACTCAAACATCTGTACCATGTGCATATACCCTTAGGTTCTGTTCACACCTAAGTGCATCGAAATTGTGGCCAGCAATTCTGCCCGTGATTACAAGATTGCGGCACAATTTTTAATGGCACCCCAAATGCTGTGTGATTTTTGCTGTGAATGTTGCACAACAAAATGTGTGTTGCCAAATGCACCCATCTCCATGCCAAATTTGTCTTATGAGCTTCTTCGGTGCAACAAACGCACGTAGGAAGGCCCATTTAAGTGAATCCGGTTGTTCTATGCACGATACATGGAATCATGTGTAAATCGTGCAAAATAATTATGCGCAGGAACACTCATTTTTGCTATGTGAAACGTGAACAGGGCTTTAGCAATGAGCCAGAACCAAAATGTATTAAACCGCAGAACCCATCATCCTCAGTCTACTTCCCTTTGTTGTGACCTGGCTGAATACGGTTCACAAGAGTGCACAACGAAATGCACTCTTGCAAACCCCTGTTGAAATGGGGCTAATAGAACTTTGGTCCTACTTCCCTGTTAACCTACCAGTCATTGGAACATATCGGGAAATTATAGGAACCTGGAGGAAACCCATGCAAGCATAGGGATAACATGCAAACCCAAGAAGATGGTGTCCTGGCCGGGACTCAAACTGAGGACCCCAGTGCTGCGTGGCAGAAGCACCAACCACAAAGTCAATGTAGTGCTTATTAAGGTGTAAAGTACCTGAGTGGCCATTTTTGTAAATCATCTCCCTCCTTGCTTCTCCACCTCTTGAGGTGGCTGGGAGAGAAGAAGGAAAGGGCTGTGATGTACTGAAGAAGCAGAGGAATTATGCGCCGTCACTGTGTGTGTGTGTGTGTGTGTGTGTGTATGTATGTATGTGTGTGTGTGTGTATGTATGTGTGTGTGTGTGTGTGTGTGTGTGTGTATATATATATATATATATATATATATATATATATATATATATATATATATATATATATATATATAATATACACTATAAATGTATCTTTCTATTTCTAATACTAACATTTGGGGTTCCCTTTATCTGCGACACTCCTGTGATTGCTTGTTGCGATCTATTTCCCAACAATGCATTTTATCTTGAGATGCTATTATTGGTGTATGAAACTACTTCCTGTTTGATACCATTTGCAGGTTGTCTTTATGGTAGGTTTGTGCAAGGGAGGTTTAAGAGCTTACCCAGGAAGTTACACTACCCAACATTGACAATTATGATGTGCCTTTTCAGTTGGGGAAAGGGCATGCCCTCTTTCAAGCTGGTCGATCACTTGCTGGAGATTACCCAACGCCCAGACCGAGCTGTGGTTGCTTAGTGTTCCCATATGTAGAAGTGATTCAGTACGCTGCCCGCGCCCCAGGACAACGTCAGATTGTGACGAAATGCATCGGGCGGAGCGGCGTGCTGACGTCACCGCATACGCAAATGACGGGCTACAATTTAGAGCTGGCCGGCTTTTTATTACATGCATGATTCCATAGTATTTGATTTAAGTGCAGTCGTTTTTTTTATAATAAACTTTTAAAGGATTTTATGTTATGGCAAGTTTTATCTCACCTTGGGGAATCTAAATGACCTTTTAGACCTTGTACACAAGATCAGTCCAAACTGATGAAAACGGACTGAAGTTCAGTTTCATCAGTCCAAACCTACCGTGTGTGTGCCCCATCGGACTTTTGTCCTTCAGACCAAAGTTTTAGAACTTGCTTAAAAATCTGATTGATGGACGCCTGACCGTCGGTCAAAACCGATGGTTAGTACACAAAAGCATCGATTCAAAACCCGCGCATGTTCAGAATCAAGTCGATGCATGCTTGGAAGCATTGAACTTCGTTTTTTTCAGCACGTCGTGTGTTTTACGTCACTGCGTTCTGACCCGATCGGTTTTTGAACTGATGGTGTGTACGCACATCAGACCATCAGTCTGCTTCATTGGTGAACCAATGAAACTGAACTTCAGTCCATTTTCATCAGTTTGGACTGATCGTGTGTACAGGGCCTTAAAGTAGTATCTCTCGTTACTACAACCATTTGTTTCCTGGAAGGACACAAAGTCCCTGGCTGGGTTATGAGCGGCAAGCGGGATTGACCTTCTGTAATAGGAGGTCAATACGTTTTGGTAAGCGAGCATTTTTTAAGGTGGAGTCTTACATTCAAGACTATGCTTTTTCTGGTGATGGATGGTGCACATATTATTGGATGGACTTTGTCACTACATGGACTTTTCCTTCTTTCTATTCTCTTGTTTATGTTTTCACAATCAATTTATATCATGAGGAGCGCAACTTTATAGGAGAGTAGTAGTGTGTGTGTGTGTGAATGTATATGTATATGTATATGTGTGTGTGTGTGTGTGTGTATATATATATATACACCCATGCACAGGGCCACACTCAAAAAACCCAATTTCAGCGTATTGGAAACACTCACTGCAGTACAAATGTCTGGATACAGTTAAAACACAATTATTCATGAATGGTCCCTCTACAGTTAGTCTTTTATCAACTTTAATTATGTTTTAATTGCTTATTTGCTGCCTCTGTTTTCATTTTCATCAAGGAGTATTTTTGCCAATGATATCACGAGATAATGGGCACAAACGTCACTTTTACTACACATGATGGCCATTCACCACGTATTCCATTCACTCCTATTTTTAGTTAGAGACCTCTGAGAGCTTTTTATGTGTTTTTTCATTTTGGCTCACACTTTATATACTCCGTGCACATAGACACACACACTTTTTATATGTCGGTGATACATGGAAAAGAGCGGTTCTGCCTTAACCCTTTGTTTTTCAGCTCCCAGTTGTGATGTGAGTAGCGCTTAATGCCATTAACAAATTAAATATCCATTTTCCATCACTGAGCTAAGGCGACAGCCAGGAAAGTAATTAAATTAAGAAATTAATTAAAACATGAAAGCATCATTCTTGAGAAAGACAGCCTACAAGTATGTTTTCTAAAGCGCGCTATGAGTTACTACATCCTGTTTTTCATTTTCAGGTAGAGATTGCTCAGAGCTGATGAGTGTTTCAAAGTATCAAGCATCAATAAAAACATAAACCAAAAAAAATAAATAAAAAATCCCAATTAATTTGCAGCATTTATATTTCTTATAGTGCAACAGATGTTCCACATAATACATTTATTTCACAAGGTTTCCGTGTCTTTTATCTCCTTTCTATTCCAGAAGGATTTACATCTTCCTAAATTGTCAGTGAGAGTATTTAACACCTTGTTTCTGTTGTGAAAACAAAGTTGTTAGACCATTTTTTTTTAAGTATGAGAGAAAAATTTAAATAATAATGATCATTCTGACACATAATTGTAATGCTTAATTAACGTGTTGGAAAACTGACAACATGTGAAAACAAAAAATAATTGGATAATCTTTTAAATTACAGCATAGAAATATACAGAATGCCGACACGTGAAATGAACTATTCTTTTTCATTATGGAAAGACTAGCAAAGGGTTAAAACCTCTATCAGGATTTCTTTGCTGTCTATGTCCAGTTGGGGAAATGACCCTCACATCCTGTGCTTAAAGCGGAATTTCCCTCATATTTGTGTTTATTTTTAATTTTTTTTAATAATACATTTTATTGAAGCATTGCAATAAAGAGAATAACAGTGTCAGGCATAAGAAGAAAAGATCAGCTGACGACAATGTCGTCCCAAAGTAGTACAGGAACCTTTTTCTAAGTCGCAGCGACTTGAGTCGCTCCTATTACAACGGTTCCATAGTACAGAACGGCGCGCGACTTGTCAGGCGGCTAAGTTGCCTGACGAGTCGCGCCTGTGTGAACCGGCTCTAAGCCCCCATTCACACCTAGGCGTTTTTATGCCTGTAGTGCTACGCCGCTGCCACCAGAGGGATGAAAACACATGTCCCTCTATGGAGATGGTTCACATCTCCACGCTGAACGCCGGACGCCTGCCGCCTGAAAAAAGGTCCCGGACCTTTTTTTCAGGCGGCGTTCGGCTAGGAGATGGAAACCATCTCCATAGAGGGGGTCAATCTGGGGCACATCTAGGCGAACAATACCGGCGTTTTGTCGCCGCAAATCGCAGAACAAAACTCCGCTATTTGTACCGCATTTTGCGGCGACAAAACGCCGCAAATGTGTCTGCCTAGGTGTGAATGGAGCTTAAGAGTCAGCAGTTACAAAAAGTGTAGCTCCTGACTTTTATTAAACACACACGCGCCTGTCCCACAGTCCAACGATGCGGCCACCCGAACCCGCGCTTCTCTTCCTCGCCTCTCTGGGGCGCCAGCATTGCGTGTGGGCCCCCGGCTGTGATCACTTGCGACTTCTCAGCCGGGTGCGCACTGATCATGCGCAAGTCACGCATCGTACCCTCATTGGTCAGGCAATCTTCTGGGACTTGTGATGTGTCCCAGAAGATTGCAAGGAGGGTGAGGGTCATGAGATCTTCCACTCGAGCCACCACCTGTCAAAACTAGGTACCTGTTCCCCATGTTTGTGGCGGAGGAGTGCTTAAAGCAAAACTTTTCCTTTTGGGTGGAGCTCTGCTTTAATACACAAAAAGGAAAAAGGTAAGCTTACCTTCTTACTTTGGGGAAATTTCTTATCTTAGACAGTTGTCAGTCGAACAGGTGTCCCCACTGAATGATGTACCGTCTCCTCTTGCTCTAGTGACGAATCTAACATTTTGTAAAAGAAAAGAATCGTACTTTTCCACACTCTTTCCAAAACGAATAACACACTTGAGCTCTAGAAGGTTTTACCCCCCTCCATGTCCAGGGCATTTTTTGCTATTCAGCACTGTGCTACTTTAACGGGCGATTGTGCAGTCATGCAATACCGTACGCAAGTTTAATTTTTACAAATTTGTTTGACACAAATAGAGCTTTCTTTTGGTGTTTTTTTTTTTTCTGCGATATAAATGGAAAAAAAAAAAAATTTGAAAAAAAAATCATATTTTCTACTTTCTAGCGTAAAACTTAGCCAATAAAGTCAAATGTTATACATTTAAACCAAAATGTATTCTGCTACTTGTGTTTGATAAGTGTTTATTAATTGGTTTATGTGACGCTGACTGTTGACAGTATGTTGACATAAAATTATAATTTTTTTTTTCTTACATTCTGTCATCATGGTGGTATGGTGTCACCATGGTGTACTACTCTGGGGGGTAATCCGGGTTTTTTCTTTTTTTTTTGTTACAATGAAGATCGTTTTAACAGCAACGTTTTCGACTGTCATACAGGGGTTAACCATTTATGACAGCAGTCACTAGCGGACACTAGTGAGCTGTGATTTTTTTTTTTCTACAGCTAATCACATGGTGCAGGGTGCTATGATTGGCCCAGGTACCATGTGATAGCTGTGGACCAATCACAGCATGGGCAACACCACTATTATGAATGGTTTAATGCATAACAGTTTTGTTGACATTGTGATCATGTGACTGGTCCATGAGTAGTGGGATGCGCAATCCACTGTGTCTGGCGCTTTGTGCTCCTGAACCTTGTACAGGCACATGTCGACCTGCCGCAATATATGTATGCGCATGCGGGTCGGCAAGTGGTTAAATGTGCAAAAACTGATATTTTTTTTCTTCTTTAATATTTTCATTTATGGTACACTCCTTTCAAAACTAAATACATACAGGAAGCATAGAGTATGAATATAGAGGCCAGATAATCTCATTCCTATGGACTCTCAATTCGTTGCCATTTCTCAGAGATGGAAAGAAAAGTTGCAGTTCACATTATCGGCCATTCGGCGAAGGGTCATGACTGAAAAAGGTCTGCCGACCAGCGCTCTCAGCAAAAGGCTAAGAGCGCTGACCGGAGTGTTCTGGCGGGGCTGTCCCCCTGTCAGAACACAATGGCACAGCAGGACAGATCGCTGTACTAACATCTGATGTGAGCTGTCGGCTGAGTAGGTTGAACGAATATAAAAAAAAAGTAGTGTGTACGAGGCTTAACTCTTTCCAATTGTATAAGTTTGGAGTTATTTCCCTAGGGTCTGTCAATGTTGTCTCCAGGCTCAAGAATTCTAGTGTTACTAAACCCACAACAGTAAAATCTGTCTGTATATGCAGTAAAGCATGCTTGTTATACTCACTGTGGAACCTAATCTCTGCATTGTGTAAAAAGGCTGTTTAATCTTGTATGCACAGATCCTCCTCCTCCACTGTCACCTAATAATTTCCCGATAAGGCTGGGTTCACACTACGATTTTCCCGTCCGTCAGCCGCATACGATTTATATGAAAAAACGTATGCGGCTGAAACGGACGTAAACGTATGGAACCGCACATATGTGCGTTTTCCATTGACTTTAATGTTAAAAAAAACGTATGCATTTGCCATACGGTTTAAAAAACGGCCGCAAAACCGTGGTTGAACACGGTTTTGCGTACTGTTAAAAAACGTTTTGCCAGCAAATCGTACGCACCCGGATGCATCTGAGTGCATACGATTTGCAATGCATTGTCTATGTATGCGTTTTCCCGTACGGGCCCGTACGTTTTCAATACTGAAATCGTATGCGGCTGACGGACGGGAAAATCGTAGTGTGAACCCAGCCTAACACAGTCTATAGAGTCTGGCTGCACATGCTCATTTTGGTGTGTATTGCTAGAGAGGTTTTCTTTTTCTTGGGAGGATTCATGTGGTCAGCACAGGGCCAATCGGCATTGTCCAGACAGAGGGTCAGGGCAGGCTCATAGGACAGTCAGAAAACCCCTCCTACAAGCTATAACCAGTGCTTGGCTGGACACTGATAGAAGTCACAAGACTGCTCTAACTGCTGAAGAGAAAAGGTATTTAGCAGTTTATTTTTTTACTGAAATACTTGCATTTTCATGGCCTGTGTACTCTCACCAGATATAGTGAATTCAGGGTCCTGGGTTTTAGTAACACTTTAAGCTTTTGTGAGTTTATTACAGTTTAAAGAGAGTTGATAAATTATTTTAATTTATCTTGCTTCACCCAGCATTGGCTATTTCACCTTTTCTGCAAACTTATCTAGAGTGGGAAACCTCAAATTAAAGTGGAAACGTTATGCCTCTCCTAGAAAAATTAGGTGGCGGTCCCTAATTATCTGGCAGCATGGCTATAACACTTTGGGGATAGTATTTAATATTGAGTGCCATCATCTCTAATGCATGAGCAAACTACTTTTTTTTTTTTTTTTTTAAACACTCTGGCATGCTCAATTTTAGCTTAAGGGCTGTTGTGAGACCAGAGGCAGTGAGGCTGCAGTGCGACACCTTTTTCTGTGCACCACACTGTTTAGCTTTTTTTTTTTTTCACCTAATAAAGTGATTGTATACAACCACCTTGTAAAACAACCCATTCAGTTTAAAATAAAAATGAAAAACAAAATATTTGTGTATAGATCTAAAAAAACATAAATACCCCCCCCCCCCTTTTTTATAAGTAATCACATTCCCTCTGTTCTCAGTTGCATAAGAACTGGGGGATGGGAGGAAACAACAGCACACTTAGCTTCCCAGTGAAAGACTGTACAGGGGAGGCGTGTCAGGACAAGTCTGGTCATTGGAGGAGGAGGAGAGCAGGCTGAGAACTGGCAACGATTTGTTCTCCTGAATAGTGTGGTCAGTTTTTAATAGTATAAGCAGAGGGGCTGGTGAGAATACCAGGGCTTTCACATGAAGGAGGCAATACAAAGAGAACAGATACTTTTTCATACATGTACATGGTAGAGCAAGCACATATCAGGAATATGAAATGGTGGGATAACAAACACTTTAATTTTCAGAGTGCCACTCCAATCACATCTTCGCACAATGGCACGGTAAAGAGACATGCAGTGCCTAGTGGTGATTCAGTACAGACAGATGCAGGTCATTATGTGTGAAGAGCCTTTAGGGCCCTTCACACTATGTTTTTGCAGTAATGAACATGTTGCTGCATTACATGACCGCACACATATAGTGGGCTGGTTGTAGTTAGGTACCATTCAATCTAAATGGCACTCACAGCACCTTCTGATGGACATGGATTGCAGTGCACGCAATGCTTGGCAAATCGGTGATCTGCGTTGTGGTTTGCTGTCAAATATTGGTTGTGGCGACAATGTGTGAACAGGTCCTTAATCTGTATCATAAAGTATGGGAACTTATGAAATCAGTTTTCCATTACCAGGACTTTAATGAATATCTTGATCAATCAACAATGCAGATCACACAAACAGTTGAGTGATCTGGATGGCTTTGAATTATGGAACAAAGTTGTCATTGCTCCCCTCTCCCAGCTAAAAAACACTAATGCACTCAAATCCTTTATAACAACTACAGATGAAGTTTTCTCACCCAGAAATAGAGATGGTAGAGGATAAGAGATGGACAGCCGCACTCCAAAAAAAACTTTAGGTTGTCTTTAATATAAAGAGGATGAAAAAATGCACTACAAAAACCAGCAGAAAATGGAAATGGCAGCCTACGCGTTTCACACTATAGATCAGTGCTTATTAAGCATTTCCGGCACCCTTGATCTCCTGAATAGTAACTGATTGTTCATCATACCCACCTGGAGCGGTAACTTCCTTTCTCTCGTTTGTCTAGGAATAGAGATGGGTTCGGGTGTGTTTAAAATCCCACATGCCTGATCTCGCCAGGAAGCTGGCACTGCATGCGGCTAATCACAGGCAGTGAAACATTTCCTGGTTCGCAGCTACACAGATCGTGAAATGTCTCACTGCCTGTGATTAGCCGCATACAGTGTCGGCTTCCTGGCATGATCGGCCTTGTAGGATTTCGAACACGCCCGAGCCCATCTCTACCCAGGAAAACTATGTTCTTTAGATATCTCCAACTGCACCACTTACCGACTGTCAAGGATCATGAAATGGGACTGAAATCTGAGGCCCGACAATCCATATTTATTAACAAACACTTGGCTTACTATCACAAAATCTATTCTGGGGAAGGGGGGTCTGCATATTGAAGTTTTTTTAACTTTTATACATTGAATACATGAAGGTAAAAAAAAACTTCAGACTTTACAACTACTTTAATTGTGCATTCCAACTCCACTGTACACCATAGCTAAAGATGGTCCTGCTGAGCCTCTTGGTAATTCCATCTGACAACATCATCTAGATATAGGTAACCAGAACAGCACTGGCTAACACCCCAACCCCATATCGCACACCTTTTAGATAGAAAAGGTAAACTTTATCCTGTACTTGGAAAGCTCAGCCTATACACATAGAAGTAGCTTTCAAAACTTTGATGAGATCTGACATGGATGGCTGAATGACCCTATACTCGTACTCCCATGAATATTTAAAGGTATACCTAAAGGCAAAAATGTTCTTTTGGTTAACGAGGTATTAGAACCCCTGTCAGTTTGTTTTTCCAGTCTGTGCTCCCGTTAAGGAGAGTCACCCTCTCTAATTGTCCTGTTTACCATTACCATTGAAAGTAAAAGAAAATCCCCAAATTTAAGTTGTCCCCAGAAAAGTAATAGAGGGGAAATCTTCTAATGGAGATGCTAGTTCTGGTGACCTGGGGGTCCCAAAGGTATACCCTAAATTTACAGGGATTTCTACTCACTCCCTGTTTGGCTATGAGACAGGAAGTGAAGGGAAATCTCTGATAGTGGTTATAATAACCCTCCCTTCCTCTATCCAAAATGGGGGGGATGGAGTTAAGCCTATAGTTTTACTTAAAGCGGGAGTTCACCCGAATTTTTTTTTTTTTAACATTAGATTCATGCTCATTTTGTCAAGGGGAATCGGGTAGTTTTTTTAAAAACGAAGCAGTACTTACCGTTTTAGAGAGCGATCTTCTCTGCCTCTTCCGGGTATGGTCTTCGGGAGCGGGCGTTCCGATTTGATTGACAGTCTTCCGACAGGCTTCCGACAGTCGCATACATCGTGTCACGAGTAGCCCATAGAAGCCGAACGTCGGTGCGGCTCTATACGGCGCCTGCGCACCGACGTTCGGCTACTTTCGGAAAATCGTGACGCGATAGATGCGACTGTCGGAAGCCTGTCAATCAAATAGGAACGCCCAGTCCCGCAGCCCATACCCGGAAGCGGCGGAGAAGATCGTTCTCTAAAACGGTAAGTACTGCTTCATTTTTAAAAAAAACTACCCGATTCCCCTAGACAAAATGAGCAGGAATCTAATGTTAAAAATTAACATTTCCGGGTGAACCTCCACTTTAAATACAGTATAATCCTTCCTTCATTGTATGTATATCGTATAAACAATTGACATTGCATTTGTCCCCATATCACTGTTATTGCTGTCCTTTAGGCTGGTTTCACACTAGAACATGCAGTGGCTCACAGTAGGAGTCCACTGCGTCTCTATTCACTGTTTCAGGTCAGATTTCAGCCCAAATTTTGGACTGAAACGGACCAACGACGTATAGGACTCCTGTGTATTTGGCACCAGAGCCATAGAAAGCCGGTCACAATCTCCTGCTATGCGAATTGAATGTGGTGAAAATCGCAATAGTGTGAACCCAGACAGTATACAGGGAGTGCAGAATTATTAGGCAAGTTGTATTTTTGAGGATTAATTTTATTATTGAACAACAACCATGTTCTCAATGAACCCAAAAAACTCATTAATATCAAAGCTGAATATTTTTGGAAGTAGTTTTTAGTTTGTTTTTAGTTTTAGCTATTTTAGGGGGATATCTGTGTGTGCAGGTGACTATTACTGTGCATAATTATTAGGCAACTTAACAAAAAAAAATATATACCCATTTTAATTATTTATTTTTTACCAGTGAAACCAATATAACATCTCAACATTCACAAATATACATTTCTGACATTTAAAAACAAAACAAAAACAAATCAGTGACCAATATAGCCACCTTTCTTTGCAAGGACACTCAAAAGCCTGCCATCCATGGATTCTGTCAGTGTTTTGATCTGTTCACCATCAACATTGCGTGCAGCAGCAACCACAGCCTCCCAGACACTGTTCAGAGAGGTGTACTGTTTTCCCTCCTTGTAAATCTCACATTTGATGATGGACCACAGGTTCTCAATGGGGTTCAGATCAGGTGAACAAGGAGGCCATGTCATTAGTTTTTCTTCTTTTATACCCTTTCTTGCCAGCCACGCCGTGGAGTACTTGGATGCATGTGATGGAGCATTGTCCTGCATGAAAATCATGTTTTTCTTGAAGGATGCAGACTTCTTCCTGTACCACTGCTTGAAGAAGGTGTCTTCCAGAAACTGGCAGTAGGACTGGGAGTTGAGCTTGACTCCATCCTCAACCCGAAAAGGCCCCACAAGCTCATCTTTGATGATACCAGCCCAAACCAGTACTCCACCTCCACCTTGCTGGCGTCTGAGTCGGACTGGAGCTCTCTGCCCTTTACCAATCCAGCCACGGCCCATCCATCTGGCCCATCAAGACTCACTCTCATTTCATCAGTCCATAAAACCTTAGAAAAATCAGTCTTGAGATATTTCTTGGCCCAGTCTTGACGTTTCAGCTTGTGTGTCTTGTTCAGTGGTGGTCGTCTTTCAGCCTTTCTTACCTTGGCCATGTCTCTGAGTATTGCACACCTTGTGCTTTTGGGCACTCCAGTGATGTTGCAGCTCTGAAATATGGCCAAACTGGTGGCAAGTGGCATCTTGGCAGCTGCACGCTTGACTTTTCTCAGTTCATGGGCAGTTATTTTGCGCCTTGGTTTTTCCACACGCTTCTTGCGACCCTGTTGACTATTTTGAATGAAACGCTTGATTGTTCGATGATCACGCTTCAGAAGCTTTGCAATTTTAAGAGTGCTGCATCCCTCTGCAAGATATCTCACTATTTTTGACTTTTCTGAGCCTGTCAAGTCCTTCTTGTGACACATTTTGCCAAAGGAAAGGAAGTTGACTAATAATTATGCACACCTGATATAGGGTGTTGATGTCATTAGACCACACACCTTCTCATTACAGAGATGTACATTACCTAATATGCCTAATTGGTAGTAGGCTTTCGAGCCTATACAGCTTGGAGTAAGACAACATGCATAAAGAGGATGATGTGATCAAAATACTCATTTGCCTAATAATTCTGCACTCCCTGTAGTGTGTCGGAAGTACTTATCGTATTTATGTTTTACTTGTTAAATGAAACTTAAAAACTCGAACTAAGATTTTTAAATAAGAAACACCTTGATGAAAAAAGTGGATGAAAAAAGATGGTCTCTGATCTTCTCCTGTATCATGTCTGCAGCCTCTGGCCGTCTCCTGTATCATGTCTGCAGCCTCTGACTGTCTCCTGTATCATGTCTGCAGCCTCTGACTGTCTCCTGTATTATGTCTGCAGCCTCTGACTGTCTCCTGTATCATGTCTGCAGCCTCTGACTGTCTCCTGTATCATGTCTGCAGCCTCTGACTGTCTCCTGTATCATGTCTGCAGCCTCTGGCCGTCTCCTGTATCATGTCTGCAGCCTCTGGCCGTCTCCTGTATCATGTCTGCAGCCTCTGGCCGTCTCCTGTATCATGTCTGCAGCCTCTGGCCGTCTCCTGTATCATGTCTGCAGCCTCTGGCCGTCTCCTGTATCATGTCTGCAGCCTCTGGCCGTCTCCTGTATCATGTCTGCAGCCTCTGGCCGTCTCCTGTATCATGTCTGCAGCCTCTGGCCGTCTCCTGTATCATGTCTGCAGCCTCTGGCCGTCTCTTGTATCATGCCCGTAGTCTTTAACTATATCCTGTTGGGTGTCTGCTGTCTGACACTGAATATTATGTGCAGCCCTTTGGTGATGTCACACTTGAGGTATTCCATATCAAGAAAGTTGCTTACCGCTAGTCGAGAGTGTAAGATCTAAGAGGCACTGCTACTCTCTGACAGCAAGCTTCCTCCACACAGAGAGACCATACCAAACTAGGAATGGTAGTCAGGATAGCTTGGCTGCAGGGAGACCACAGGCAATACTAATGACCAGTCCTATGCCCTCTGTCTTTGGGGTACAACTTTAGGGTTCGGTGCCTTGTTTTTAAAATAAATATGCTTATATATTTACTTTTTATGTGCAAAAATAATCGGAATGCTGAGATAAGTTGTTTTTGCACATCTGCAAGTGCTTGTGTAAAACAAGGAATGGTGCTATAAAGCTGTGCTTTCAAGGGATTTGAAAGCTAAAACCAAAAGCTGTACCAGGATAGTTTTTGTTGACTTGGAAACATAAGATCTGATCAACTGTGTTTGTTCAGAATGTGTAAATGTAACAACACATCCCTTGTGTAGCATTTAGCAAAAGAGGCACAGCAATCCCGGTATGCCTGGAGACAGCAGCACGTGTAGGAATCGCACTTTTGTTTTCAGTTACACAAAAGCGGGAGGATGAGCTTGGGATTTCTTTCTTTCTCTGGCTTCGCCTACAAGGATCAGTCTACACGGTTAACAACTTATGGGAACGATTTCTACTCCATCCACGTTTTGGTTCCTTGGGTTGAATGGGAAACCCTGGCCAGCCAAGTGTATCCCTTTAAACAGCTATTGCATTTCCACTGACACAGATGATTAAGAATTTGCAGAATTTTAAAGTTTATGCCGTTTATAGCGGGAATCCTTTAGGAGTTTGGTTGATATAGGAGAACAGGGAAACTGCTAAGCATATGAAATGTGTTAAAGAAACACTTGGGAGCTGCAAGGCAGAATATGCATGTACTTTGGAAGCAGTGTTTGCATTTTAATGGTCTGCAAGAGCAATTATTAAATTCCTTATTCATTAAATGATAAACACAAGAAGTCAGCTGTGCCATTTAAAAATGAGATGCTCAAGCAGTGGTGAGAGGCTTACTTGAATTATAATATCAGACAATCTGCTGGGGAAAAAAAATGTAAGGTTTTATTTATCCTCTAGATGGCGCCACTGTTAAGTTTTTCACTGCAGACCTTGAATTGCCTTTTTTCCCCTTATTTTATTTATTCATTCTTTCTCTCCAAAAGTGACATTTAATAATCTTGGCAGTTGTCACTAAAATCCACTTTGGATAGATAATAAAGCGGTGCTGTTGTTGAAATATGAGTGCTACCATTTCAGGTCTTGTCCTAAAAATACTAGAATATGCATGTTTACATACTGTGATCTTTGGGGTGAGTGGGATTTCAGGACAGAGGCTTTTTCAAACAAAACAGGCTTTAATTAACCAAAAAGAGCTTCACTGCAGCAAACGGACTGTAAAAAAAACAGCAAAAAGTCAATTTTAAAATAATCCTTGTGGTGTTTAAAAGAAGTCCAAAGCAGAACACAAATAGGCTTCTGTCAGCATCGGACACATTGGCGTCACAGGAACCAGCCAGCAGCAGGGGTTTCCAAAGCTCCACACATGTGCATGTCTCTTTCCCCTTCACTCTTCTTAATCGGCCCTCTGTGTTAACCCCAGCTGCCTCTCTTAAAGGGCCCTGGACTAGCTACACAAATGTGCCCCGTCCCGCCGTGCTCACGTGCAGAAGCGAATGCATACATACATTGCGCCCGCATATGTAAATGGTGTTTAAACCACACATGTGAAGTATTGCTGCGATTGTTAGAGTAAGATCAATAATTCTAGCAAAAGACCTCCTCTGTAACTCAAAACTGGTAATTTTTTGACATTTTTAAACGTCACCTATGGAGCTTTTTCAGGGTCTAAGTTTTTGTCGCCATTCCACAAGCAGGCGGAATTTTGAAGCATTACATGTTGACTATTATTTTTTTTAATAACAAACATTTCATACTTGCCTGCTCTGTACAATGGTTTTGCGCAGTGCAGCCCCGATGCTCTTCTCTGGTCCCCGCTGGCGCTCCGGGCTTCTCCCCCTTGACCCGTGCCCCCAATAGCAAGGCACTTGCTATGGGAGCACTGGTGAATTCTCACTCCCTCCCCCGTACTATGTGTCCATAAGACGCACACAGTTTTTGAGTCACATGACCTATGAAAAACACACTAAAATGGTGGTTAAATCGCGTGCCATTATTGGCAAAACACTGAAAACCCAATTTTCTGCCAATATGTTTTGGCGCCAAAATTTCTGTGCATCTCTAGTAATTGGGTTATTGTTGTTAAGAAAGAATGGAGGGGGGTGTTGGTGCTGTCTGTATTCCCCCCTGTATTATTAAAAGGGATGGGGAAATATGAGTAGTAGAGGAGAAATGCTTCCCACTGTTTCCAGTGGGTCAGCTGGCTAATTAGTCTAGCCAATAGCAATATGTATGCTAGATGTACTGGCTAGAAACCAATGAGTAAATGGTAAGAGTAATGTGAGCAACACCGTGAATGGCTTATTTAGGGCGGAAACAACTACGTATAAATATCATAACCATACATAACATCAACAGTCTATCCAGTCCTAATATAGACCCTAGGCCCGGTGAGGTAAGTGAGCACAGAGATCGTACTAAAACAATATAATGTAATATATGTAATCCAAAAAATATATATAAAATATATATTAACAGTGAATTCCTGTGAGTACATATGTATGTATGTATGTATATATATATGTGTGTAAAAAAAACAAAATATGTGTCTTAATCCATAAAACATGAGTGTCCCATCCACAGGCAATCTTGAAATAACTGTAGAATATGGTGAACAATCCGTGATAGATAGGTGCTCCTATATAACAATTAGTGCTTGCAAGGGGATTTCGGTGCTCCCCCACCAGGGTCCCCACTCACCAGATAGCCTCACCCCTGCAGGGGTAGAAAGCATGTAATTTAGAGCTCCCACGCTTTTGCTGCTGCGTATGTCCACTTCTCACTCTAGGTGTCTGCTGTGAAGCGATGCTTGAATCGGTGTGGATGCATTGTAGTCAGCCACTAAAGGTCCAAAATCCTCAGGGGGAATAAAAAACAAGCTTACAAGGTGTAGTAGAAAAATTTAAGAAATGTTATTTGCAATTCCACCACAAAAGCTCAGGGAATGCAGAATGCAGAAACTATGGCTACAATGTTGCCAATAAAAGGTTAAAAACAAACAGATTAGTAAAACTTTTAAAACAAAATTCCAGGTATTGTGCTTTGAGCCACGCTGACTGAATGGCGTGCGTTCCAGCTGCGTATATGCAGACGTGTCAGCTGGCTTCCCCGGAAATAGCGTGTGTGCGTGTCTCCGCCTTACGCACGTTTCGTCTTCAGAGGCCGCCACCATCCCTGTGCTGTGTTGCTAGGTTTGTACCCATGCTGTGCTTATCATGAGGGGTTCCCACCATCCCTGTGCTGTGCTGAGTTCCCGGGTCTGTACACCTGCTGTGCCCCATTATGAGGGGTTCCCACCATCCCTGTACTGTGCTCCTGGGGCTGTACCCCTGCTGTGCTCATTATGAGGGGTTCCCACCATCCCTGTGCTGTGCTCATTATGAGGGGTTCCCACTATCCCTGTGCTGAGTTCCCGGGTCTGTACACCCGCTGTTCCCAATTATGAGGGGTTCGCACCATCCCTAAATTCAACGTCAGAAGTGATGTAATATGTTGAATAGTTTTGTATGTATTCTTTTGTTTCTGAGAATGCGTAGTGTTGCTCTAACGATTTTTTTTCATACGAAAACCGTACTAATGAAAGGAAAATCGGACGTTAAGTTCACATCTGACAAAAATGTTATAGTCTGCACATCTAGCTTTTGTCTGATGAAAAAGCGAAATCCCCTGTCGAAAGCGCCGTACGAACCATCCGAAAATCAACAGACTCGTACAAATTTTTTCCAAACAATTTTCTTATGGTGTATGCGGGCTTGTAGAGTTACTTCCCTTTTAACCATACGTAAAGTTATTTTTAGGACCTAGTTTTGTGAGGTCCCTTTACTGCCTGTAATTGAAGACTAGGTATTGAAATCATTGACGGGTCTAAGTAGAACAAGTTGTAAGCATTGGTGAGATCGGTTGGAAAGAATAATATCATTCATTTTGCTGAGAATTGCGTTTGACATCTAAATGTTCACTTAATAGCAACACAAAAAATTATGGACATGCAAGATGTATGGTAAAAGGAATTGTGTTTTTTTTTGTATATGCTTTTACTGTGATAGAGTTAATGTCCAAAATCCTTTAGATGCAATCCACGTTCATTACAATGGCATTTTCATTTTGTGTGCTTTTTTTTTTTTTTCTTCTGACTTTATTATGTTCTGTTACTATGCAATTGATATGGTTACCATGGAAACATAGTGACATTTAAATATTTTTTTACCTGAAAGTTATTTTATTTTAACATGCCATTTTCTATACCTTACAAAGACCTTAGTAAATAATAGCCTTTTTTCTTCTGTAGGCTTTTATAACATTGAAAGATTTTTTTTTTTAATAGGAGCTGGAGGAAGATGGTAATTCCCAGAAAAAGGTAGCAATCCATCGGAAAACTCTGTCAGTTAAACGAAAAATTGCACGTAAGTGTTTTGGAAGACGGTGGGAAAAAATGTTTGTAAGGTGCTTTTGTGTTACCATTGCAATTTTTCAGTTGTTAGGATGACCCAAAAACATGCAGCTTTGTTCTCCATTTAATCGCAGTGGTTGATTTTATAAAACTTTTTTTTTTGCGTATCGTTTCACTGTTCAGAGAATGTGAAAATGTGCCCCACCGTTTTTGGGATCAATAAATGTGTGAATGCTGCTATAAGTAATGTAAGTAGAATATTACTGTGTGCATACACAGAAGCGCTTATTGGAAAGGGCCTACAGCAGGCATGTCCAAAGTCCGACCCGCGGGCCAATTGTGGCCCCCATTCTGGTTTAATGTGGCCCCCCCTGGTAATTTGGATATATATAATTTATATAATTATATATATATATATATATATATATATCTATCTCTTTTGTGGCCCCCAGGGCCACAACAGATATATATACTGTATTTATCGGCGCTGCCTCAGAGGGGACAGGGAGGGGGGGAGTGAGTGCCGTCAAATTGCATACAGGAGAATCTCCTGTGTACTCTGCGGCATCTGTAATGGGAAGTCCCGTCTCCTGGGCTGCCATTGGACGACGACTCTGTTTATCATATGAGGAGAGACATTGTATTAAAGAGGCTGCTGTGTAAACAGGAGATTCTCCTGTATGTAATCTGTTGGCGCTCGTCCCGCCACCCCTGTCCCCCCGTCTCCTCCGAGGCTGCATTCAGGGCAATGGAGAGGCTGCATTCAGGGCAATGGAGAGGCTGCAGATGGGCACTGACCCTTATATTGCTTCACAGTTCTTTTATTTAAATTTTTGTTTTTCCCCTGAAACTTCCCTCCTAAAGTGAAGGTGCATATAAATACGGTATATCCAAATAACACGCCCAAGCTCATCCTATAGTCCTATATATCCAAATAACACGCCTGACCTCCTCTCTTCACCACACACAGCCACAAAGGCAAGACAATTCTTGTTGGGCAGTATAGTAGTGCTCAGACGAACACACTTAGACCGACTTTTAATGGTTCAAAGAATGTCAGTCAAAATAGTCGGCCCTCGCGCATTTTCACTTCATCAAATCTGGCCCTCTTTAAAAAAAAAAGTTTGCACACCCCTGGCCTACAGGATGGAAATGACTACTGGTCATGTGGTGTGGTCTCCCTTATACCACCTTGCTAAAGGGTTCTTTTAGGACACCTTCAGTTGTACAGGATCCCCTCCTGTACTGAAAATGCTTGGTTTAATTCCAGTGACACTATAAGCTTCTTTATCTGGTATCATCTAGCACTTTTCTTCTCAGCCTGACTGTCCCTGGGCTGTTTATCGGTTGCCTATTTTAGTTCTATTAACCATTTCAATACTGACCACTGCCCAGTCCAATTTTCAGCTTTTAGAGCTGTCGCATTTTAAATGACAATTGCGCGGTCATGCAACACTGTACCCAAACAAACGTTTTATCATTTTGTTCCCACAAATAGAGCTTTCTTTTGGTGGTATTTGAACACCTCTGGGATTTTTATTTTTTGCTAAACAAATAAAAAAAGACCGAAAATCTTGAAAAAATAAACAAACGTTTTTCTTTTGTTTCTGTCATAAAATTTTGTAAACAAGTATGTTTTATCCTTCACTGATGGGCACTGATGAGGGGGCACTAATATGCAGCACTGATGGGCACTGATGAGGTGGCACTAATGAGGTGACACTGGTGAGGTGGCACCAATATGCAGCACTGATGGGCATTGATAGGCAGGACTTATCGGTAGCACTGATAGGCACTTATAGGTGGCCCTGATAGGCAGCACTGATTAGGAGGCACTGGCAGGCATTACTGATGGGCACCTCTAATGGGCACTGATTGGCAACCCTGGTGGTCATGGGTGGGCATACCTGGTGGTTTTGGATGGGCATCTCTGGTGGGCACGGGTGGGCATCCTGGGGGGGGGGACTGCACTGATAATCAGTGCAACCCCCCCCCCGTCAGGAGAGCAGCCAATCGGCTCTCCTCTACTCGCATCTGTTGACGCGAGTACGGGAAAAAGCTGATAAACGGCTCTTCCTGTTTACACTGTGATGGGACACAGCTGATCACATGGTAAAGGGCCTACGTCGGAGGCTCTTTACCAAGATCGGTGATTCGGTGTGTCACACCAGTGATTGCCCTGCTGCGTGACCTCCGGCTTTTCCAGCTGGACGCCATATGACGTCCAGTCAGGATAACTTAAACACTTTGCGCACGACTTTCTGCTATATGGTCGGCGTGAAGTGGTTAATCATGGAGGCTCAGCATCACATGTGGGAGTTTTCTAGGATGGTCTGCATGCAACATCAGTCTGCCTATATTAATGCCCACTGTTCTGGACTGACATCCCCCCATCAAGGTGTTTTCATATTCAAAGATCTTTTCCCAGGACCCAGCCCACTGCTTGCATCAGGGCTGTAGACTCTTGAGAGGAGCACTGAGGCAGAGTGCTGAGATATTTGCAGGAAACGACATACTAGACATAATCTGAATAGAGATTACATCACTAGGTCTAAAAAATGTATTTGCAATGAAGAGATTTTATTTACATTTTTACTAAACCCAGGAGCCTGCATTCACAATATCTGGTCTCCCACAGCACACAGAACATCGAAATGCAATTATTTTAGTAAATATAAACTGCTAAATACCTTTCTTATTAGCAGTATATATCAGTCTTGTGACTTTTATCAGTGTCTGATTAAAGCTTGTAAAAGGGGTTTTCATTCTCCCCTGATTTTTTTATGAGCTGCATGACCCCTGACTTTGTCTGGACAGTGCTGATCGGCCATGTGCTGAACAAAAAAAAAAAAAAAAAACACATCTAGCAATACACACAACACTGAGCATATGCAGAGTGCCTGCCTCCAAGACACTGTACTTTCAACAGATTGATTGGGGGCAGTAAAAGAAGGGAGGGATCAGAGAAGACAGGATAAAACAGCCCTTTTACACAGTGCAGAGGATTAACCCTTTAGGTTCCACAGTGAGTATAACCAGCATGCTTTATTGCATATACAGACTGATTTTACTGTTGTAGGTTTAATAACACTTTAAATATTTCATTAGCATTGTGAGAAACATAAAGAACAATTTGAATGGCTTCTCAGAAGTAACCAGTGCAGTACAATGGAAGCCTAGCAGGTTATATCACATGGTGCATGAGATAAGGTGTCAGTTATACCTGAAACAGTTGTCGCATCCTTTGGCTTCTGCAGCTCTACAGATGGTTTGACTAATAAAATAAACCAATTAATTTTGAACCAGGATATTTAACCACTTGAGCCCCAGAAGATCTTACCCCCTTCATGGCCATTTTTTGCTATACCGCACTGAACTGGTAATTGCGCAAAAATATAATTTTTTTTTTTTTACACAAATGGAGCTTTCTTGTTGTGGTATTTGATCCCCACAGCGTTTTTTTATTTATTTTTTAAATTCCAACAGAAAAAGTCAGATCGGGCCTACACACGGTCGGAATTTCTGACCAAAATCTCACATGGTACTTTTCTTGTCGGAAATTACGACCGTGTCTACGCGGCATTTGGCCGGCCTTACTCACAAATGTCTTCTTCTTAAATACGTATGAATGACTCAATTGCATAAACCGTAAGCGTACTTTTTATCTGTCTGAAATTCATATTTTTGCTTTAAGATACAAAGGAAATGTTTTATGGCTGTTTTGTTTAATCGAACATCTGTTTGTAAAAGTACATTTTCCAGTAGGTGCTCACAGAGAAGTTATTCGCATAACAGTTTATTGATGCAATGTTTACCATTTTATTCCAGGGATGACTGAGGAGGAGCAGCTGGCCCTTGCAGTAAAAATTAGCCAGCAAGAACAGGCCAATCATGTGAAACACAGACAAGAAGAGGAAGAGGAGCTTTTGAGAAAAGCCATTGAGGAGAGTCTGCATGTAAATATAGAGAATCCTTTTTTTTTTCTGATCGGATATAGAGATAACTTTTAGAGAAGCAGGGGCATTATTGGGAATTGTTAAATTGTCTGCCCTGATCCCTCGCTCTGTATTAAAAAAATAATAATACTAATAACAAATTTATAAGAATGTTCTTACCTTAGTGTAGGTAGTTTCCTTGAAGGTTGCCGAAGAGCAGCACTGTATATTTGGCTGCATGGGGATCACCCTCCTGTAATCCCTATGTTACTTGTATATGCTATTATTTTGACAGTCAGTTGGTTTTAAAAGCAGAACTCTTATTCTCCAGCTGATAAGAAATATACTGCTTGTTTTTCTAGCAGATGATTCAACAGAAAATATAACTTTGAATATTAATGTTTTATTTGACCGTCATTAACTGTGAAGTAATTTTGGCGCTGAGTAGTGAATATAGGCCCAGGTTTACACTTTTTTTTTTCTTTAGAAAATATAACTTGCCTGATAGCCGGTTCACACTGGGGTAGCAGGACTTGCCCACGACTTCAGAGGCGACTTGCAAAATGACTTCTGTATTTGCGACCTTTTCCACATTTCAGGCTTCAAACATAAAGATATACAACTGTAATTTTTTTTTGAAGAATCAACAACAAGTGGGACACAATCATGAAGTGGGAACGAAATTTATTGGATATTTCAAACTTTTTTTAACAAATAAAAAACTGAAAAATTGGGCGTGCAAAATTATTCAGCCCCCTTAAGTTAATACTTTGTAGCGCCACCTTTTGCTGCGATTACAGCTGTAAGTCGCTTGGGGTATGTCTCTATCAGTTTTGCACATCGAGAGACTGAAATTGTTGCCCATTCCTCCTTGCAAAACCGCTCAAGCTCAGTGAGGTTGAATGGAGAGCGTTTGTGAACAGCAGGTTTCAGTTCTTTCCACAGATTCTCGATTGGATTCAGGTCTGGACTTTGACTTGGCCATTCTAACACCTGGATATGTTTATTTGTGAACCATTCCATTGTAGATTTTGCTTTTATGTTTTGGATCATTGTCTTGTTGGAAGACAAATCTCCGTCCCAGTCTCAGGTCTTTTGCAGACTCCATCAGGTCCTGGTATTTGGCTCCAGTCATCTTCCCATCAATTTTAACCATCTTCCCTGTCCCTGCTGAAGAAAAGCAGGCCCAAACCATGATGCTGCCACCACCATGTTTCACAGTGGGGATGGTGTGTTCAGGGTGATGAGCTGTGTTGCTTTTACGCCAAACATAACGTTTTGCATTGTTGCCAAAAAGTTAGATTTTGGTTTCATCTGACCAGAGCACCTTCTTCCACATGTTTGGTGTGTCTCCCAGGTGGCTTGTGGCAAACTTTAAACAACACTTTTTATGGATATCTTTAAGAAATGGCTTTCTTCTTGCCACTCTTCCATAAAGGCCAGATTTGTGCAGTATACGACTGATTGTTGTCCTATGGACAGAGTCTCCCACCTCAGCTGTAGATCTCTGCAGTTCATCCAGAGTGATCATGGGCCTCTTGGCTGCATCTCTGATCAGTCTTCTCTTTGTATGAGCTGAAAGTTTAGAGGGACGGCCAGGTCTTTGTAGATTTGCAGTGGTCTGATACTCCTTCCATTTCAATATTATCGCTTGCACAGTGCTCCTTGGGATGTTTAAAGCTTGGGAAATCTTTTTGTATCCAAATCTGGCTTTAAACTTCTCCACAACAGTATCTCGGACCTGCCTGATGTGTTCCTTGTTCTTCATGATGCTCTCTGCGCTTTAAACGGACCTCTGAGACTATCACAGTGCAGGTGCATTTATACGGAGACTTGATTACACACAGGTGGATTCTATTTATCATCATTAGTCATTTAGGTCAACATT
Organism: Rana temporaria; assembly: GCF_905171775.1. Classification (NCBI taxonomy): domain Eukaryota; kingdom Metazoa; phylum Chordata; class Amphibia; order Anura; family Ranidae; genus Rana; species Rana temporaria. The sequence goes on along the minus strand of NC_053491.1, from coordinate 230,331,057 downwards.
GGATCATTCAGAGACCCTCACTGAACTTGTGGAGAGAGTTTGCTGCACTAAGAGTAAAGGGGCTGAATAATTTTGCACGCCCAATTTTTGGGTTTTTTATTTGTTAAAAAAGTTTGAAATATCCAATAAATTTCGTGCCACTTCATGATTGTGTCCCACTTGTTGATCCTTCAAAAAAAATTACAGTTTTATATGTTTATGTTTTGAAGCCTGAAATGTGGCAAAAGGTCGCAAAGTTCAAGGGGGCCGAATACTTTCGCAAGGCACTGTGTGTATACGTTTCTCTCTCTCTCTATATATATATATATATATATATATATATATATATATATATATATATATATATATATATATATATATATATATAGAGAGAGAGAGAGAGAGAGAGAGAGAGAGAGAGAGAGAGAGAGAGAGAGAGAGAGAGAGAGAGAGAGAGAGAGAGAGAGAGAGAGAGAGAGAGAGAGAGAGAGAGAGAGAGAGAGAGAGAGAGAGAGAGAGAGAGAGAGAGAGAGAGAGAGAGAATATGAGAGAGAGAGAGAGAGAGAGAGAATATGAGAGAGAGAGAGAGAGAGAGAGAATATGAGAGAGAGAGAGAGAGAGAATGAGAGAGAGAAAGAAAGAGAATGAGAGAGAGAATGAGAGAGAGAGAGAAAGAAAGAAAGAGAATGAGAGAGAGAGAGAAAGAAAGAAAGAGAATGAGAGAGAGAGAGAGAGAAAGAAAGAGAATGAGAGAGAGAGAGAGAGAAAGAAAGAGAATGAGAGAGAGAGAGAGAGAAAGAAAGAGAATGAGAGAGAGAGAGAGAGAAAGAAAGAGAATGAGAGAGAGAGAGAGAGAAAGAAAGAGAATGAGAGAGAGAGAGAGAGAAAGAAAGAGAAAGAGAGAGAGAGAGAGAGAAAGAAAGAGAAAGAGAGAGAGAGAGAGAGAAAGAAAGAGAATGAGAGAGAGAGAGAGAGAAAGAAAGAGAATGAGAGAGAGAGAAAATGAGAGAGAGAGAATATATATATATCTTAAAATTTATTTTTTCCCGACGCTGCCTGCACAGTAACTTCCTATTAAATCGGGTCTTGGCATTCTGCATGGAGGGTGTAAATAACTTGGGAAACTGCTGCCATCAGAAGAAGGTAAATGGGCAGAGGGAGAGGGTTTCGTTTTAAAATAGATTAGTAGGTTTACTTGAGGGCTGGAGACTTTTTAATCCCAATGTGAACCTGAATTATTTTTTTTTTTAAATAATAAACATGTTATACTTCGAATCCTCCTCCTCTCTGGTCCCTCTTCACTGCTGCTGGCCCCTCCCTCCTCTTGAGAGTTAGCAGCTTGCTATGGAGACACCCGAGCCGAGTCACAGCTCCGTGTGTCCATTCAAACACAGAGCTGCGGTTTGCCGCCCCCTCTCTCTTGATTGGCTAACCGACTTTGATTGACAGCAGTGGGAGCCAATGGCGCCGCTGCTGTGTCTCAGCCAATCAGGAGGGAGAGTCTTGGGCGGCTGAGGGACTCTTGTACATTGCTGGATAGAGATGGACCTCAGGTAAGTATTAGGGGGGGCTGCTGCTCACATAATACTTTTTTTCTTAATGCATTAAGATAATAAAAACTTCCAGTCAGTGCCCATCCACAATGTCTGCCAGTGCCACAAGGGATGCCTATCGGTGCCATCTATCAGTGACGCATATCGGTCCCCCGTATCAGTGCCACTTATAAGTGCCACCCATGAGTACCCATCAGTGCTGCCTGTCAATGCCCATCAGTGCTGCATATCAGTGCCGCCTATCAGCGCCCATCGTCGGTGCCGCCTTATCAGTGCCGCCTTATTGGTGTCCATCAGTGAAGGAGAAAACATACTTATTTACAACATTTTATAACAGAAACAAAGAAAAAACTTTTTTATTTCTAGTCTTTATTTGTTTCGCAAAAAATAAAAACCGAAGAGGTTATCAAATACCACCAAAAGAAAGCTCTATTTGTGGGAACAAAATGATAAAAATTATGTTCGGGTACAGTGTAGCATGACCGCACAATTGTCGTTTAAACGGCGATAGTGCTGAAAGCTGAAAATTTGCTTGGGCAGGAAGGGGGGTAAGTGCCTGGTATTGAAGTGGTTAAATTAAGACCAAATTTCAACTTTCTGGGCACATTATATAACAAACCATTTATTTATTAATGGGTGACACAGAAATAATGGTAAGACAGCTGATCCAATGTTGTTTTGCTTTGCAAGGCTCGGATGGTCTTTTCTTTTACATACAGGCATACCCTACTTTTAAGTACACAATGGGGGTTTATTTACTAAAGGTGAAAAGCGCAAAATCAGGCTCACTTCTGCATAAAAACCAATGAGCTTCTAACCCCAGCTTGTTCAATTAAGCTAAAACCTGAAAAGTCATGGGTTTTTAAGCAGAAGTGAGCCTGATTTTGCACTTTCCAGCTTTAGTAAATAAACCCCATTGTGTACTTAAAAGTGGGGTATGCCTGTATGCATCGGTGTATAGAACTGAAGTGCTCAGATTGTTACACTGCATAGTGTTAGACAAACAGTTAAAAATAATTTTCCAGGAAGGCATATCTGTTATTCACATTTATAACCAATGAGTAGACAAATGAACTGTATTTCTTGCTCATAAACTACACCTAATGGAAAACTGAACTGACATTATTATACAGTTGCAATAAAAAGTATGTGAACCCTTATGGAATGATATGGATTTCTGCACAAATGGGTCAAAAAAATTTGATCTGATCTTCATCTAAGTCACAACAATAGACAATCACAGTCTGTTTAAACTAATAACACACAAACAATTTAATGTTACCATGTTTTTATTGAACAATTGGACTCCTGTTGGCTGACACTTCACTCCAATCAATGAGATGAGATGGGAGGTGTTGGTTACAGCTGCTCCGCCCTATAAAAAACACACACCAGTTCTGGGTTTGCTTTTCACAAAAAGCATTGCCTGATGTAAATGATGCCTCACACAAAAGAGCTCTCAGAAGACCTACTATTAAGAATTGTTGACTTGCATAATGCTGAAACGGGTTATAAAAGTGTCTCCAAAGTCTTGCTGTTGATCAGTCCACGGTAAGACAAATTGTCTATGAATGGAGAAAGTTCAGCACTGCTGCTACTCTCCCTAGGAGTGGCCGTCCTGTAAAGATGACTGCAACAGCACAGCGTAGACTGCTCAATGAGGTGAAGAAGAATCCCAGAGTGTCAGCTAAAGACTTACAAAAGTCTCTGGCAAATGCTAACATCCCTGTTAGCGAATCTACTATACGTAAAACACTAAGCAAGAATGGATTTCATGGAAGGATACCACAGAAGACACTGCTGTCCAAAAATAACATTGCTGCACGTTTACAGTTTGCACAAGAGCACCTGGATGTTCCACAGCAGTACTGGCAAAATATTCTGTGGACAGATGAAACCAAAGTTGAGTTGCTTGTAGGGGTGCAACGGATCGTCACCGATCCGTGATCCGAACGGGTCACCCCGTTCGGATCGGCACACCCCGCGATTCGCGGAGCGCTCCGGAGCCTAGGCCTAGGAAAGTCCCCGGCTTCGGCCTAGCTCCGGAGCGGCGGCCATCTTGCTCCACCCAGTCTGCTTGCCAGAGCCCAGCGTGACACGCCTCCCCGGGGAGGCGTGTCACGCTGTGCACTGGGCTCTGGCAAGCAGACTTGGAGAGGGAAAAAAAAAGAGCACTCAGCACTCAATCAACTAAGTTCACTCTGGAACCCATCTCCATCGATACCACCAAAAATATCATTGGTGCGTTGCGGAACAGCACAGCACCCAATGACATCATTCCCACCAAGCTGCTGAAGGAATGTGCCGACATTCTGGCGCCTCCCATCACACAGCTTATAAATCAGTCATTTAAGGAAGGCATAGTGCCATCCCTGCTGAAAGAGGGCACAATCCAGCCCATCTTGAAAAAACCTAACTTGGATCCCAAGGACCCAACTCACCGCCGTCCCATAACAGGCCTAAACGTTCTCTCCAAGATAATGGAGAAAGTAGTGGTACAACAGCTGCAACAGCATCTAGATACCCACAATCTGCTTGATCCATTTCAATCAGGTTTCCGTCCCGGACAGAAACGGCCTTACTCAAAATATGGGACGATGCCCTCGAGGCCGCAGACGAGGGAAAATCCTGTCTCCTGGTTCTGCTGGACCTAAGCGCAGCCTTTGACACAGTAGACCACAAAATGTTACTGATGCGACTGGCCGAGGTAGCCAGAATCGCAGAAGGTGATTTACCATGGTTTTCCTCCTTTCTTGAAAACCGATCACAAACAGTGAAACTGGGATCTTTCACGTCGGAAAAACGCACGGTGTCATGCGGAGTCCCCCAGGGATCCCCCCTGTCACCGGTACTGTTCAACATCTATCTTCGCCCTCTCTTTGATATTATCAGTAGCCAAGAACTACTTTATCACTCTTATGCAGACGATACTCAACTGTATTTTCGCATCTGCAACAAAAAGGATCATCATCTCAGTTTAGAGAAATGTCTCTCTTTGATAGAAAACTGGATGACTAAGAGTTATCTTAAACTCAACAGTTCCAAAACAGAACTTCTTATGTTTCACGCCAGCCGAAAGAGTCAACTGGCAACAACCTGGACACCGCCGCCCATTCTGGGCCAAAGCATCACCCCTAGCTCCAAAGTCAAAAGTCTAGGAGTCATTTTTGACACCTTCATGACAATGGACGCACAAATAGGGTCAGTAGTCAGCGGATCGCACCATTTGTTGCGCCTACTACGCAGACTTATTCCATTTATCCCCAAAGAAGACGTAGCAGTCGTGGTGGGAACAATCGTGAATTCCAGACTGGACTATGCAAATGCCCTTTACCTCGGGCTCCCAAAGTACCAAATCGCTCGTCTGCAAGTCGTACAGAATACGGCCGCCAGACTGGTGACTGGGAAAAAAACATGGGAATCAATCTCACCTTCGCTGAGAACCCTTCACTGGCTGCCAGTAAAAGACAGAATTGTATTTAAAGCACTCTGCCTGACACATAAGTGCATCCATGGGAAGGCGCCGCAATATCTTTGCGACAAGATAGAACCTCACAATTCTAATCGCGTTCTGCGATCCACTGACCAAAATCTGGTCAAGGTGCCAAAAACCAAATACAAGTCCAAAGGAGAAAGAAGGTTTGCTTTTCAAGGTCCGAGACTATGAAACGCTTTACCAACCAGCGTTCGGTTGGAGGAAAACCACCTGACTTTCAGAAGACGGATTAAAACTCTGCTCTTTTGATGTCATGAGACACGAAACATCAAGCGCCCAGAGGCGATTCAGTTCGCATGTGCCGCGCTATATACGTTTTTCATTCATTCATTCATTCATTCAGCACAGTAGCAATTCACAAGGGTGGATTAAAGAGGCTTGTTAAAGAGACTTGTTAAAAGTACAATCTTGCTGTTTTTACAGCAAGATTATTTAATTATTTACTACTACTGCATGTTATTTCCCCCCAGTTCTGACAATGACTATAAAGTGTGTGTGTGTGATTATATTTATATATATATATATATATAATATAATTTTTTTTTTTTTTTGGACCGATGAAAATGGACTTTTTTTTTTTTTTTTTTTTTTTTTGCTGATCCGATCCGTGACTCCTGATCCGAGGATTGATCCGATCCGTGAGTTTTTCGATCCGTTGCACCCCTAGTTGTTTGGAAGAAACACACAACACTGTATGGAGAAAGAGGCACAGCACACCAACATCAAAACCTCATCCCAACTGTGAACTATAGTGGTGGGGGCATCATGGTTTGGGGCTGCTTTGCTGCATCAGGGCCTGAACGAATTGCTGTCATCAAAGAAAAAATGAATTCCCAAGTTTATCAAGACATTTTGAAGGAGAACTTAAGGCCATCTGTCCACCAGCTGAAGCTCAACAGAAGATGGGTGTTGCAACAGGACAATGACCCAAAGCATAGAAGTAAATAAATCAATAACAGAATGGCTTAAACCGAAGAAAATATGCCTTCTGGAGTGGCCCAGTCAGAGTCCTGACCTCAACCCGATTGAGATGCTGTGGCATGACCTCAAGAAAGCGATTTACACCAGACATCCCAAGAATATTGCTGAACTGAAACCGTTCTGTAAAGAGGAATGGTCAAGAATTACTCCTGACCATTGTGCACGTCTGATCTGCTACTAAAGGAAACGTTTGGTTGAAGTTATTGCTGCCAAAGGAGGTTCAACCAGTTATTCAATCCAAGGGTTCACATACTTTTTACACCTGCACTGTGAATGTTTACATGGTGTGTTCAATAAAAACATGGTAACATTTAATTATTTGTGTGTTATTAGTTTAAGCAGATTGTGATTGTCTATTGTTGTGACTTATATGAAGATCAGATCACATTTTATGACCAATTTGTGCAGAAATCCATATAATTCCAAAAGGGTTCACATACTTTTTTTGCAACTGTAAGTATAGAGTTTGAATAATTATTTTTCTGAACCTGTATTCATTGGTTTTAGATGATGCGCGATACACGTTTAGATACAATTGCTGTCTATAGAGAAGGTTGGTGTCAAAGTGTTAAAGTTATCCCCATCACAATGGCCACCTATAGTTCATTAATAAATGGATATCATTTTTATTATTTGAAAGCATCTTTTTTTTTTTTTTAATTGTTTGTGCCACTTCCTGTCCCGGCCACGTAGGCGAGCAATGTCATTAGGGTGTCCCATTGTTTCATGGGATATAAGCATCATCAATCCCACAAGTCTTTGGGCATCCTAAGAGTCTAATATTGTGGTATTTCTGTGCCAGAAATGACGCCATTGGGAGGATTTGCTATGGCAACTTGTATACAATCGGGTTACCCACGCTATGTGCTTACTGGGCATGCTTGAGAATCGGATGTGCATGCTGAGTAGCCAGATGCACAAATTTCAGGAAGTATGCAGCACCGGCTTCGACTGCCATTAGCATGGATGCTGGCACACTGCAGGTATGTGCTATTTAGCACACAAACACAAAAACGCTGCACTTTACTGTAAATTAAGTGCCTAATAACATCGCTCCATACGGATAGTGCAAGTGTTTTTTTAGAAATTATGTGATGAGACTGAAACTCCTTTTTAATAAGCCAAAGGACGTGCCTATGTCAGAAAGCATTTGGCTGATGCTCAGCATCTGCTATACAGAGTTATTTTTAATGGTGGAACATACCGTACATACTGCATTTGTTTTTATACAATTCTGACATAGAAGAAAGTGGGTCCAACATGTACTGGAATACAAATCCCTTTAACAGCTAATCTCAAAGGGTTTTGAAGTTTTTAATTTAAATGTTCGTCTTCTTGCTTGATGAGCACACTTCCATGTCTTGCTGCTGTTTTCATATTTTCTTGCAATGGCTGCTCTCCTATCGTACCTTTTTTGTATAGGGAATCTTTGTGTGGTTATCCCCTACAGCTAGTAGGTTGTGTGGCTTGGGAGAGAGGGGAGAGTAACGGAACCACTCTCAGGAGCTGCATTTCAGACATAAATAAAGTTGTAGCTAGGCCTGTGGGCCTTAAGCCGGCCATAGACGGTTTGAGTCTCAGCTGTTTTAGCAGGGACCAGACGAGATTCGAACCATGCATGGGCAAGCTGATGTACAGTGATGAAAATAAGTATTTGAACACCCTGCTATTTTGCAAGTTCTCCCACTTGGAAATCATGGAGGGGTCTGAAATTGTTATCGTAGGTGCATGTCCACTGTGAGAGACATAATCAAAAAAAAAAAATCCAGAAATCACAATGTATGATTTTTTTAACTATTTATTTGTATGATACAGCTGCAAATAAGTATTTGAACACCTGAGAAAATCAATGTTAATATTTGGTACAGTAGCCTTTGTTTGCAATTACAGAGGTCAAACATTTCTTGTAGTTTTTCACCAGGTTTGCACACACTGGAGGAGGGATTTTGGCCCACTCCTCCACACAGATCTTCTCTAGATCAGTCAGGTTTCTGGGCTGTTGCTGAGAAACACGGAGTTTGAGCTCCCTCCAAAGATTCTCTATTGGGTTTAGGTCTGGAGACTGGCTAGGCCACGCCAGAACCTTGATATGCTTCTTACAGAGCCACTCCTTGGTTATCCTGGCTGTGTGCTTCGGGTCATTGTCATGTTGGAAGACCCAGCCTCGACCCATCTTCAAAGCTCTAACTGAGGGAAGGAGGTTGTTGCCCAAAATCTCGCAATACATGGCCCCGGTCATCCTCTCCTTAATACAGTACAGTCGCCCTGTCCCATGTGCAGAAAAACACCCCCAAAGCATGATGCTACCACCCCCATGCTTCACAGTAGGGATGGCGTTCTTGGGATGGTACTCATCATTCTTCTTCCTCCAAACACGGTTAGTGGAATTATGACCAAAAAGTTATATTTTGGTCTCATCTGACCACATGACTTTCTCCCATGACTCCTCTGGATCATCCAAATGGTCATTGGCAAACTTAAGACGGGCCTTGACATGTGCTGGTTTAAGCAGGGGTACCTTCCGTGCCATGCATGATTTCAAACCATGACATCTTAGTGTATTACCAACAGTAACCTTGGAAACGGTGGTCCCAGCTCTTTTCAGGTCATTGACCAGCTCCTCCCGTGTAGTCCTGGGCTGATTTCTCACCTTTCTTAGGATCATTGAGACCCCACGAGGTGAGATTTTGCATGGAGCCCCAGTCCGAGGGAGATTGACAGTCATGTTTAGCTTCTTCCATTTTCTAATGATTGCTCCAACAGTGGACCTTTTTTCACCAAGCTGCTTGGCAATTTCCCCGTAGCCCTTTCCAGCCTTGTGGAGGTGTACAATTTTGTCTCTAGTGTCTTTGGACAGCTCTTTGGTCTTGGCCATGTTAGTAGTTGGATTCTTACTGATTGTATGGGGTGGACAGGTGTCTTTATGCAGCTAATGACCTCGAACAGGTGCATCTAATTTAGGATAATAAATGGAGTGGAGGTGGACATTTTAAAGGCAGACTAACAGGTCTTTGAGGGTCAGAATTCTAGCTGATAGACAGGTGTTCAAATACTTATTTGCAGCTGTATCATACAAATAAATAGTTAAAAAATCATAAATTGTGATTTCTGGAAAAAAAAATTTTGATTATGTCTCTCACAGTGGACATGCACCTACGATGACAATTTCAGACCCCTCCATGATTTCCAAGTGGGAGAACTTGCAAAATAGCAGGGTGTTCAAATACTTATTTTCCTCACTGTACCAAGTTGACTGATCGATCAACTTGGGTTCAACCAGCATGTCAGATTTTTACATTCGATCATCAGCAGTAATCGCTGTTTTCTCCTGGCAGGGAGGACTCTGTGTGTGCACCCACCTGGAAAATACAGTAGCTCTGCGGGAGGCTCTCCCCCATCAACAGTGAATTTCTTTCCTGCAAGCACAGGAAAATCCCTCCATTTATGGACCGGCTTTCGTTTTTCCAAACATGTAGTAAAATGATGGATGTGGACATGACAAAAGCCATAAAATTTTGTTTACTATCAGAACCTATCATTCAGCGAAATGGATCAAAGTGCTTTTAAAGGACCAATGGTGTTTGCAAATTTTGTCTCTAAAGTTGCTAAAGATATGCTATTGGCTCACTCAATACAGAACTGAGCGGTCTCTTGCTTTACAGGCAATATTGTTGGGGACAAATTATATATAAAAGTGCACTAACACCTGTTTAAAGAGATAAGTGATTGAATATATAAAGCAGCGCTTGCAAAACTAAGAGATAAATAAATTGTGAATAAATATATATACACAAAATAACAGTGTAAATGGTAATCATAAACTAATCATAAACTAAAAGTGAAAAATAACCATACATGGATGTTTAGGCGGATAAATAATATATCAAAAACCCGTGAAAAAATAAGTGTTCAAAAGTGACAAAAATAAAGTTCTTAAGTGTTTGGTTTCTTCCTCAAATTTCTTCCACCACACCACAGTGTTCAGTGAATCCTCCACCCCTCAGAAAAACGCACTCACCAGAACGATTGGCCTCACACAAATTTCGGCTGGTTCAGCAGGAACCGGCTAAGATTCGAACCATGTATAGGCAGGCTAAGTTGGTCACTCAACACGGGTACAACCAGCCTGTCCGATTTTACATGTGACTATTGCCAGTGGTTGTTTAAAGCTACTAGCAATAATCACTGTGTTCTCCTGGTGGGGACATCTACCCCTCCTACTAGGAGAACACAATAGCTTTACGGGAGGGCTTGTCTCATCAACAATGACTGTGTCGATGAGGGAATTTAGCTATTTTTTTGTTGCAGCAAAGAAAATTTCTCTGTCTATGGCTGACTTGAAAGTTCATATGTCTGTAATGATGACATTTTTGATCACCTATCAATAAACTGTCTGCATTTTTTTCAGAGTTGTAAAAGTCCTAATAGATCACCAATTGTCACAGTTCGTGATCTATCAAACGAGGCATCTTCTGGTGAAGAGGGCATGGCTTTAGATGAACAGAATAAAGAACATTTGTCACAGCAGTCTCAGATTTTAGCTCAAGACTCTCCACAAAACCCCAAGGTGCTTTTGAAACGTTTAAGTCAAGACATAGTGGAGAGTCCCAGCGTTATTTTGTCTCCGAACTGCAAAGATCCTTTACCATGTACAGAAAGCTGCAAGGCATCTTCTTTGTCTCCAAGTATAAATGACTTGGCCTACATGTCACCTTCTACAGCTCCTTTAAGTCCTGTTTTTCCAGTAAATTCTCCATATGCACGTAAAATGTTACCCTGTAGATTATTTCAGGACAAAAGCACAAGTGCTGCAACGTTACCAGATAAAACAGAGGGACACGCTTTACATTGTTCAGAAAGTACACAGTTGGATTCCTCTTCATTGATATCTGCTTCAAATAAGTCGGAACTCACAGAAGGTGCAAGTTCATTGCATAGCGCCAGTGTTTGTTTGCAGGGGTCAGGCATCGGAAATACCTCAGTGAATAATAAGGATGCTTTTTCCAAGCATGCCTGTCAAAGTTCTGCCAAAAAACAACAAAATGACAGTAGTGTCCATTACTACTGGGGTATACCTTTCTGTCCAAATGGTGGGGATCCTAATGCATATACTCAAGTCATACTTTGTCAACTGGAGGTGTATGAGAAAAGTCTAAAAAAATCTCAGCTACAGCTCTTAAAGAAAACGGAATATGGTGAACCTATTGATCTAGCAGCTTCATCAGAAAGAGGCGACCATGCAAAAGACAACCAGGGCAGCCTCAGCCAGGAAGATACAGAGGAGATTATAGAATGTGGTGACCATCAGAAACCACAACAGAGTGAGATGGAACCTTCAGAAGAGACTGATAGTTCTGACATGCAGCCTGGTCCAAGCAAGCGGTCAAAGGCTTCTTGTAGCCATTTCCAGGAAGATGACTATTCCTGTCATTCTGAAAGACAAGTGAAAAGTCAGTCACATGTAAGTATTTTAACTTCTATTTTTAAAGTGGCATTAAACCAAAAACCCAAAATGATATATTTTGCAGCTTACAAGTAGAGGTGCACTGAAATGAAAATGTTGGTACTGAAACCAAAAATTCAGGATGCACCTAGCCGAAAACCGAAAATTACAGTTTTAAGAAAATTATATTTTTATAAATAATTGTATTTCATTCAATTTTTTAATTAATATCTTGAACTTAAATTAATATGAATTTATTGACGGTCATTATCTGCACCTTAAACGCAAGAAAAGCTCAAGAAAATGGGCATTTCAATTTATTTTCTGTAGCAACATGAAGAGAAATTGAAGGCTTGGTTGGTCGAATTTCAAAATGGTTTGGAAACCATTGGATCACAAAACGCACATAATTTCTGATTTTCAAAAGCAAATGAGTTCGGAATTAGACCCATGTATGACCTGCATTACTGACAGGGTCGCTAGGTGAAAAAAAAAGAAAGCGAATGCAGCCGTCACATCTAAAAATTGGTAAGCTGCAATATAATGTTTGCTTTTGGGTTTAATACTGCTTTAGGAATGTATGTGTACAGAAAATATTTGCCTTATTTTGTTTGATTTACATTTTCAATGGTATTTAAGAATATAAAGTCACATAGATGGATGCAACTAATATGCAATATATTTTTCTATCACTATAAATGCTAGTCCACTTTTTTTAAGATGACCAGCATTGAACGCTTAGAGCCAGTTCACACTGGGACGACTCGTCAGGCGACTCAGAAAAAGGTTCTTGTACGACTTCGGGGGCGACTTGCATTGACTTCTATACAGAAGTAAGTTTGCAAGACGCCTCTGAAGTAGTCTTCAGGACGCCTTGCCGAGTCGCCCCCAAAGTCGTGCCGCCCCAGTGTGAACCGGCACTTAAAGTGGAGGTTCACCCAAAAACACAATTTTTAACATTAGATTGAGGCTCATTTTGTCAAGGGGAATCGGGTGTTTTTTTGTTAAATCGAAGCAGTACTTACCGTTTTAGAGAGAGATCTTCTCCGCCGCTTCCGGGTATGGGCTGCGGGACTGGGCATTCCTATTTGATTGACAGGCTTCCGACGGTCACATACAGCGCGTCACGATTTTTCGAAAGTAGCCGAACGTCGGTGCGCAGGCGCCGTATAGAGCCGCACCAACGTTCGGCTTCTTTCGGCTACTCGTGACGCAATGTATGCGACCGTCGGAAGCCTGTCGGAAGCCTGTCAATCAAATAGGAACGCCCAGTCCCGAAGACCATACCCGGAGGCGGCGGAGAAGATCTATCTCTAAAACGGTAAGTACTGCTTCGATTTTAAAAAAAAATACCCGATTCCCCTTGACAAAATGAGCCTCAATCTAATGTTAAAAATTGTTTTTCGGGTGAACTCCCGCTTTAAGAGGTTGTAAACCTCAGAGGAATAAACAAAAACAAACAAGCCCTGCAAGACAAAGGCATAATTAGCTAGTATGCATACTTGCCTTCGAACGATGCCCTAGATCGGCATCGGCCCTCCGAGTACAGTATGGACATCTTCCACCAGAGTTACTTCCGGGTTTGTGGCTTCGGTGCTGTGATTGGCGCCGGACATGGCCACGGCACTGAAGAAACTGCACCAGCGGCCTGTTTCTTCAGTGTGCATGTGCTGATGACATCGGCTGCAGCGCATATACTAAATATTTCCTAAACTGTGCAAGTTTAGGAGATGTTCAAGGTACCTGTAGGTAAAAGTGGTGTAACAGAGTTTACAACCACTTTTAAATTATATTTGCTTCTGGTTACGCTTTACATATCACAGTTTTCTCAGCAATGTTCACATTTATTTTCTTTTTAACCTTATTTTTATAGAAATGAAAACCATGCATTTTGCCAGATGGAGTGTTCCCCATGGTAGTGAAAAGACCTTTAGTTTTGAGGCACATAATAATAATGTATAGATAAAACGTATGATATCCATTTACCTAATGGCTGCACTTGATATTCTCTCTCTCTACATTTATTCTTTCGCATTTATAAAACCCAACAATCTATTGGCCTAGATACTCTCTTCTTGCATTATTTCACTGCATAGCTTCTCGAATTCTTATGTGTTGACAGCCCTGCGTTTTAACATTTGTGATTTTAGCATCCACATTTCCAGTAAAGCCATATTAAAGGCTAAGTTCACCTTTTTGATTACTCTTTTTTTTTTCTCTCTAAATTCCAAATTCCCTATGTACCAATATAGCATTAATGTACTTATCAGCTTTTGTTTGTTGTGTAAAAGGTTGATTGCAGAGGTAACCAACCCCTGTGTCGATCACTTGCAGTCTGTTGGTATACTAGTGATAGCAGCATAAAAGCGACTCTGCAGTCAAGTGTGTGACCTCCACTGTGTTCATGAAAAGCGGACCCTTGTTTCAACAGGAAGGATAGGTTTAGTGAGAGAAAATTAAAGGCTATGTTCACCTTTGTTGACCTTTTTTTTTTTCCTTTCTAAATTCCAGCTCTCCTATGTAACAATGTAGCATTAATGTGCTTATTTTACAAAAATAAAATAGTTTTTCATTAAGGCTACACAGGCTTACCTCACTCTCTTTATAGCTGTTTAACCACTTGCCGCCCGCCATATAGCAATATGACGTCGGCGAAGTGGTTCTGTTATCCTGACTGGACGTCATATGATGTGATCAGGATAACAAGCTGGCCAAAGCTTGTGGGGGTGTGCAGCGCAGCGATCAGAGTTGCTGTGTGTCAGTCTGAAACACTGCATCTCCGATCATGGTATGGAGCCTCTGATGGAGGCTTCTTACCGCGTGGTTCGCGCTGACAGGGAGAGCCGATCGGAGGCTCTTCCTGTCAGAGGAGGGGTCTGCTCTAATAACCGGCACATTGATTATCCGTGCAGCCCCCATCAGAGCTGCCCATCAGCTGCCAATCACTTCCCATAAGCTGCCAGCCTGTGCCCCATAAAGAACGTTTGTCAGTGCCCATAAAAGTGCCTGTAATGCCTGTCAGTGCCCTTCAGATACCACTCAGTAATGCCTGTCAGTAGCTCCTCATCAGTGCTGCCTATCAGTGCCACCTATTGGTGCCCATCAGTTTATTTTTCTTTATTTTTTTACAAAAATGTTGATCTTTTTTTAGTTTGTGTAGCAAAAAATAAAAACCCCAGTGGTGATCAAATACCACCAAAAGAAAGCTCTATTTGTCAGAAGAAAATTATAAAAATGTAGTTTGGTTACAGTGTTGCATGACCGATTAATTGTCATTCAAATCGCGACAATGCTTAAAGCTGAAAATTGTCCTGGGCAGGAAGGGGGAAAAGTGCCCGATATTGAAGTGGTTAAACACTACTCGATTACTTCTGCCTTACTTCCTGGACATACTTTGTCATGACACAGGAAGTTGACCAGCTGAGGGTAGATGATGCAAGGCGTGTGCTAATGAGATCAGCTGGTCAGCTCCTTCCTGTGTCATGACCTAAAGTCTGACCAGGAAGTAAGGCAGAAGTAATTGAGCAGTGTGTTTTAAACCACTATAAGAAGAGTGAGGTAAGCCTGTGTAGCATTGATAAAAAGTATTTTTTTATTGCAAAATAAGTACATTAATGCTGTATTGGTACTTAGGGGAAGAAAGTACCTAGGCCAATAGATTGTTGGGTTTTATAAATGCGAAAGAATAAATGTAGAGAGAGAATATCAAGTGCAGCCATTAGGTAAATGGATATCATACCTTTTATCTATACATTATTATTATTATGTGCCTCAAAACTAAAGGTCTTTTCACTACCATGGGGAACACTCCATTTGGCAAAAGGCATGGTTTTCATTTATATAAAAATAAGGTTAAAAAGAAAATAAATGTGAACATTGCTGAGAAAACTGTGATATGTAAAGCGTAACCAGAAGCAAATATAATTTAAAAGTGGTTGTAAACTCTGTTACACCACTTTTGCCTACAGGTACCTTGAACATCTCCTAAACTTGCACAGTTTAGGAAATATTCAGTATATGCGCTGCAGCCGATGTCATCAGCACATGCACACTGAAGAAACAGGCCGCTGGTGCAGTTTCTTCAGTGCCGTGGCCATGTCCGGCGCCAATCACAGCACCGAAGCCGCAAACCCGGAAGTAACTCTGGTGGAAGATGTCCATACTGTACTCGGAGGGCCGATGCCGATCTAGGGCATTGTTCGAAGGTAAGTATGCATACTAGCTAATTATTTCTCTAGAATTTCCAAACTTGTATACTCCTGGAGTAAAAATGTAATAACCTGCAGTGGGGATGAGGAAGTAAATGGGAGTGAGGGAGTGCCCAGGGGCAGAGAACTGTACGGTCTGGGAAAGCTGTTATTTTACACAGTGCTAAGCACTGCTACTTTGCTGGGAGGGGAAACGCTCACCACGTGGTTTGCAGGGCTTTGTTCCAGAACTCCCAGGCAGCAAGAGGGAGCCTGCGTCTCTCAGCCAATACAGAACGTCATGTGCTGAGGTTTTACCAAACAGGCGAAGCTCTGTGGAAAGTGGAAGGTCAGGTTGGTAATTGGTGATGAAAATTGGAATTGATTTTCATCATAGTTATTCTAGTTTATTTTTCGTCACTGAAAACATGCAACTGATGAAAATTGTGACAAGAATATTTTCGTAGACAAAATTAAAACTGTGTAGTAGCAAATGCTACTTGCTTCTGGGTTTGGCATGCGCTACCTGCCAACACGTGCTATGATTGGACAAAGCATGAGTTTGGCATCAAATTTCAGCGAATGATTTTGGCTGAAACCTGCTGATTGGCTGTGTCCAATTACACACAGTGTTTATAAACGCACAGAACTCTGTGTACAGAAAAGCAGGGAGAAAAAACAGCAAGATTAGTCAGTAAAAGCAGCACACATTACACTTGTTAGACGCACCATTAATCCCTTGATTGCCCCTAGATGTTAACCATTTCCCAGTGTCATTAGAACAGTATTATCACTGATTACTATATTCGTGACACTAGTGAAGTCTGTGCCAGCCAGTGTCTGTTAGTGCCAGATTATCCGCCACACTACCAGTGTCACACTATAAGTCGCTGATCACCACCGCAACAGTATAGCATCTAGATTCCTATATATTTTTATATCTCATAGTTTATAGATGCTATAACTTTCACACAAACCAATTAATATGCACTTATTTTTACCGAAGGCATATAGCAGAATACATTTTGGGCAAACATTTGTGGGGATATATTTTATAACAGAAA
This sequence comes from Rana temporaria, assembly GCF_905171775.1. Classification (NCBI taxonomy): domain Eukaryota; kingdom Metazoa; phylum Chordata; class Amphibia; order Anura; family Ranidae; genus Rana; species Rana temporaria. Next base: position 230,314,354 of record NC_053491.1, on the reverse strand, counting down.
CTAGGAAAAAAAATCTTCCAACATTTTTGATATCTTTGGTTAATTTAATAAAAAAGCCAGTGGTGATCAAATACCACAAAAAGAAAGTTCTATTTGTGTGAAAAAATTTCAATAGTGTACAGTGTTGCATGACCAAGCAATTGCCAGTTAAAGTAGCACTGTGCTGAATAGCAAAAAATGGTCTGGTGATAAACAAAATAAAACCTTCCAGTTTTAATGAAAGAAAAGGGAAAACCAATATTTACATAAAAAGTATTACAAAATAGACAATAATAGCCAACAGTAAAATAAATAGGAGTAAAAGCGAAAAGTACTTAAAACTGATCCTCCACCACGCCCTCCTCCCTTTTTTTTGCCTCCGCTTACTGGGTAGTTCATTGTGCACATTTTAGATACTCTCCCACCCAGAGGATCCAGCGTTGTCCCACTGAGATCCTTTTAATTTTCCACTCGGTCCAGTGCCACCATTTTGCTTGTAACAACATCGAGGGGCCTGCTGGCTCTTCCAGGTTCTGCCGGAAAGCATTCCCAATGATGCGGGCTAGGCACACCCCCCTCTTCCTATCCAATTGCATAGGGGTGGTTGCACACTATTAACAAAAAAAAGGTAAATGGGGGGGGGGGGGAGAAGCTAATTATTGATGTAGCCATGGCTGGTGCAAGGGCTTTTTGACACCCCAGGCGAAACCTAATTTTGACACCCCCCAGGTCTGCTCCTGAATCCACTCCCTTTGCCCGAGCATCAGTGTGACAGGAGCCGACGCTAAAGGAATCGTGCAGCTCCAGTAGAGCACTGATCATAGAGGCACGCAGGGGATGTTTGCTTCTGTTCCATCAGGACCTATCCTCCAGTGCTGCACATTTATAATATTAATGACACTACAGAGTGGCTGCCTGAGTAACATGCAGCAGAGCCATCCCCTGCATCCCCCTAGATGTGCACGCTTTATTCCAGCAGCGCCCACTAGAGGTTATAACATTTATTTTGGAGGTATTTATAATACAGCACCGATAACTTGCATAGCGCGGAGACGGAGAGTAGGGAAACCAGCAACCGGGCGCCCTAGGTAGCAGTGCTAGTTTTCCTAGTGGTAGCACTGGCTCTGCATGTAGCAGAGGGGTGGATGGAGGGAAGTCTGTTCAGAGGGTTAGACTGGGTTCACACTGGTACTACACAACTGTTGTATGACTGTCAGCCTATTCCTTGCTACGTAAAGCCTGGGATGCCTCGGCTTTCTCTTTGGGTCCAGCTGTAGCATCCACCTGCGTGGCTAGGAATTTGGACGTATGGGTTCAGCATCTGGATTATCTTTTTTTTTTTTTTTATCTGACACCCCTAAAGAGGAGATTGGGGAGTCTCTCCCACTCTTTGCCAAGTCAGTTGCCTTCTTGGCTGATGCTGCTGCAGATTCCGTAAAGATTGCGGCCAGATCTTCTGCTCTCATTAATTCAGCCAGATGGGCTATCTGGCTTAAATCTTGGGAGGGTGATCTTACCTCCAAAAACAAACCCTGTGGCATCCCCTTTTGAAGGCAAGCTCTTCGGTTCCTCCTTGGTGGAGGTCCTAGCTTGTTCCTCTAAGAGTAAACGGTTCCCTTCTTCTCAAAGGAATAAGCCACAGAATAAGCTCTTTCGCGGTTTCCAGAACAAGGTTAATTTTAAAACCAACAGGCGAAGAAAAAGTGGTCTTATAACAAAGATAAGCAAAAAGGGGGGACTCTCTTTGCTCCTTCAGCCCCTTCCAAAATCCCCAGTGACGCCAGGATAGGGGTAGGGGGAAGGTTGTCCCATTTCGTCAAGGAATGGGCGGAGATTTACGACAATTCCTTTATTCTTTAAACATTAGAAAAGGGTTACAGGTTGGAACTGAAGAGTCTCCCCCCCCAGTGATTTTTTTCATCTGCCGAGAGACCAAGAGACGGCAATCCATGTTGAGTCTGATTTCAATGTGGGAAACAGAAGGGGTGATTTCCCCTGTTCCGGAAACTCAAAAATTCCGGGGATTTTATTCCCACATCTTTCTGGTTCGGAAAGCCTCCGACGTTTGGTCATAAATTTAAGCGTCCTAAACAAATTTGTTTTCTACAGACGTTTTCGGATGGAAAATATTTATTCTGTAAGAAATCTGTTGTGGCCAGAGGTCTTCATGGTAACCCTGGATCTTCAGGATGCTTATCTTCATGTACCTATCTGCCAGAGCCACCGAAGGTTCCTCAGATTTGTGATTCTCATGGACAATGGGCCGAGTCATTGGCAGTTCAAGGAGACTTTGTGTGGCGTTGGTTCATTTATGCACTTTTCCTATATTCCATATCATTGATCCTGTCATAGGGTCACCATTTTTGTCAGGATCACGCTATGTTCTATTTTTTTTTTGGGTTAACCATCTGCCTATGGTGTGGAGTCCATTTTCCATCTGCTGGAACTTGCCATCATTGGAGGAGTTAGTGCTATTGCATTGGCCAAAGGCCTGGGTTGGGCTATAGCCACCTGCATAATTATCTTACTATCTGGTAAGCATGTCTTGCAATAAGGTTTGACACAGGATTGAAGAGATTATGGTTCTTTACATCAGCCTAACCCCTTTCGACTTATTAATTTAGCTCATTTTGGACTCGGCGCAATTTTTTTCTTTTATATTTTACTGTGTTATTCCACATTTATTGCTGCTGTAGAGGAGTCAATTTACAACTTTTTTTTTTTTTTTATATTTATTGGATTTTTTTTACAGTACATTGGAATTAAGTTAAGTAAGTTTGAATCATATACAGTCGTGTGTGTGTGTGTATGTATGTATATGTGTGTAATATATATATATATATATATATATATATATATATATGTGTGTGTGTATATGTATGTATGTATGTATGTATATATATATATATGTGTGTGTGTGTGTGTATATATATATATATATATATATATATATATATATACCCGAAACAAGGATAAAAAAAAAACAATCAAACCAATAGCACAGTCACTACCTGTATAAAAATATTACAGCACCAGGAGGATGTGACGGTACAAAGCCTAGTGCTTGTGGGAGCGGAAGCAACATTTGGAGTATTAGAAATGAAATAAAAAAAAAAATAGTAACCTCGGACATTAAACTGACTGCAGAAGTGGCGATAGGTGAAGTTTACAGATAAGGGTATGAAAGAATCACGGGTGTCAAGGGGCCTCTAGTGTACGTTTTCATGGTTCAGGGTGGCAAAAACGCAGAGGGGTCAGACAGATTGGATACTTTAAGGTTGCCTAGGGAGTTCGTAAGGTCCCGTTTGAGATACAAATCTGTATAGCGGAACGGTTGCATGAGTTTTTGCAGATCCTTTTGGGCGAACGAGTGTTCCATGAATTTACGCCATCTCGTAAAGAATTGTGAGGTGGAGCGAAAGTTCAACACAATGGTGTCCAACCTCTCCAGATAGAAAAGCGATAAGAGGGCTTTTTTCACCGCCAGTAATTTTAGCGGAGTTGAGTTGATCCAATGAGATATGATAGTCCGGGCCACCAGGAGGCAGATATGTGTCCAGTGAGAGATGTGAAGCGAGCTCTTTGTTGGTGGCGTGGGTGGGGGGTGGTTCACAGTCAAATAGACATATCGGGTAGTGTCTTGGAACCCGTATTTTAGCGATCTTGTAGATAAAGGACAGCACAGAGTCCCAGTATGTAATGATAGGTTGGCACTCCCAGAGGCGGTGGAGCAGTGTTGGGCGTGGCGTGGAACACCAGGGACACCGCTCTTGGGCTGGTTCTGCCTTGTTGATACGGAAAGGGTAGTATGCTCTGTGAATAATTTTGAATTGCGTCTCACGCCATGTTTCGGATATGGTGAGTTTGTGCACTTGTCTGTACCCCTCAAGGATTTTCTCCGAGAGGTCTTCGTTCTCAAATATTTGGGACCATTTCTGGAATGGTTTAAGACGATATTTGGCAGTCTGATGTTCAATAAGGTGAGAATATATGCTGGAAATGGAGTAGCCATCTCTGCGTAATACAGTATCAATAAAGGACTTTTGTAGGGGATCCGTCCCAGGTCCGTAGCATGAGCGTAAATAACTGACCAATTGGTGGTAGAAGATGTGTGTCGCTGGTAGAGAGAATTCCCTTCATAGGGTTTGAAAGAATTTGAACTTGCCAGGGGTATTGAGGTACATTGAGGTAACATTGGTAAGGCCCTTAGTGCTCCATTGTTCAAATGCTTTGTGTAGAGTGGACGGGAGAAACATTGGGTTGCCTAGGATTGGCAGGTGGCAAGAAACACTGGAGGGCAACCCCAGTAGTCTCCGTACCTCTCTCCAGGCTATAATTGTATCCTTGATGAGTACACTCGATCTGAGGCATGTTGGTAGTTTGTTAGGATTCAAATGAAGAATGGCTGGTAGAGTATATGGAAAGGTCGAGGCAGCCTCGAGTATGGTATATGGTATTGGAGTACTTAGATCTGCCAGATAACCAGTCAAGGCCCTGCCTGAGTAAGATTGTAAAGGCGAGATTGTAAAAACGTATATTTGGCAGGCCCGCCCCCCCTTCAGACTTCGGGAGACATCGTTTTTGCAGGGCAATGCGCAATGTCTTGCGAGACCATAGAAAGGCAGACTATGCCTTATGGATTCTTTTTACATCAGAGTGTTTTAATAAGAGAGGTATGGTCTGCATAGGATAGGCGTGCAAACGACACCATTTTAAAAAAGTGATCTCTCCCAGAGAGGGGGAGGGCCGCCCAAGCTTCCAGCTCCTTTACAATTTTTGATATTAACGGTGGAAGTTAAGTGTATATAAAGTGGAAGGTTCTCGGCCGATGTGAATGCCCAGATACGTAATGTGTTGTGCTGCTATGGCAAAGGGAGATTGATGTTGACATTTGGCAGCCATCCTGGGATGAAGTGATAGAATTTCGCTTTTGTCGAAGTTAATTCGAAAGCCTGAACACAACGGGAATGTATGAAAGAGTTGTCGCAGTCTGTGAGGGGTTGTGTGGAGAATAACAATATGTCGTCCGCAAATAAGGCGGAATTGAGAGTTTGGTTACCTATTGTGATGCCACTGACCCCGTCAGGTGAATTGAGTAGTCTGGATAAAGGCTTGATAGCGATATTGAAAAGTAGAGGGGAAAGGGGGCAACCCTGTCTAGTTGCCTTTGTCAGGGGGATTGTATCAGAGATAAAGTCGGGGGTGACCAGACACGCAGTTGGGGATTCATACATTCGCTGTAAAAAACGCACAATTGGATCCGAAAAAACAAAATCCGCCATCACCCTGAACAGCCAGGACCAACTTATATTGTCAAAAACCTTCTCGGCATCAAGTGACATTATGGCAACGTCTTGTTCAGGGTTTATTCTAGCATATTCTAACGCCATTAGAACCTTGCGTATGTTTAGGGTGGCTGAGCGTCCCTGGACAAATCCTGATTGTGCCGGGTGTAATATAGAGGGGAGTAGTTGGGCTAGGCGTGACGCAATTATCTTGAGTGAGTGAGAAACTTGTAAAGCGCAACACATGCAAATTGAATCGCCTCTGGGCGCTGTATCCATTGGATAGTATTTTTACATCCACATTGATGAGATTGGGCGGTACGAACCTGGTAGTGAGGGGTCCTTACCTTTTTTGGCGATTAGTCTAATATGTGCCTGCGTTCCCGTAGGGAGATGGGGGCCCCCATCCCACATGTTTGCATATACATGTTTCAGGGTATCGGGAATAAAGTCTTTAGCTAGCTTATAAAATTCGGCTGTGTAGCCGTCCAGGCCTGGGGCTTTAGCAGACGCCAAAGACTTGATCGTCTGTTGGATATTCTCAACGGTTATGGGTGCGTTAAGAGCAGCTAAATGATCCTCCTGCAGTTTGGGCAGGCGGATCTTAGCCAGGAGGGCTTCGGCAGCGGCTTGGTCATTCGGGTACGCCGAGTATAGAGTAGTGTAATAGTCTGCTAGTAATTTACTAATTTCAGTAGGTGAGGTAACCAGTGTGCCAGCTGGATTTTTCAGGGCAGAGATATGGGTGGGTCGTCTTGGTCCCGTGCAGAGCTTTGCCAGCAGTTTGCCCGCCTTGTTACCAAACCTATGAAAGTGTAAACTAGAATAGGAATTTTTAGCTATTTCTTGTTGCGTATGTTGTCAGGCGTACGGTTAAGTGTAAGTAGTTCGTGGGCTGAGCTTAGAGCTTCATTTGCTCGCATGTAGTGTTGTTTGGCATCCCTCTTAAATTGGGTGGTGTAAGAAATTATTTTCCCTCTCAGGAAGGCTTTTCCAACCTCCCAGAATAGGTTTGGGTCTGTAAGGTGCGTCGCGTTGGCAGAGGCATATTCTGTCCACGCTCCATAAAGCATGTGGCGGAAGTCCTCACTTTCCGCCAGGTAGGAAGGGAAGCGCAATATGTGTGAGGGAGAAGAAGGTTGGGCATTGATCAATTGTATTGCAATGGGGCTATGGTCTGAGATTCTGGCGCCAGTGATTTCTGAGTCGCATAGCAGTGGGAGAAGTGCAGGGGAGGCAAAAAAATAGTCGATGCGAGAAAAGGAGTTGTGGGGTGGGGAGTAGAAGGTATAGTCCGTCGGGTGTGCTAATCGCCATACGTCGATCAAGTGCATGGAATCTATGGCTTGTGTTAGGAGCGTCAGGGTCGAAGTTGGTGTGGCATTTCTTGTCGTCCTACGTGCCGTGTCACCTACTCGGTCGATTGTTGTGGACATAACTGAATTAAAGTCCCCTCCCACTAAATGTAGAGTACCTGAGGCAGCTAATATCCAGGCCACCATGTCTTGAAAGAATGAGGTGTCTGGCGAGTTGGGAGCATTTATATTAGTGATGGCTATTTCCTTGGTAGCTAAGGTCAGGTGTAGCGTAATTGTACATCCTGTTAGGTCCGTCTTCACGTTCTTAATAGTATGTTTAAGGTTTTTGTGTAGTAGAATGGCTACTCCAGCTTTGCGCCCTACGGCTGGTGAGCCATACACAGTTCCCACCCATAATTTGCATAAATGGGTCAAATCGTCTGCGGAGAGATGGGTCTCCAGAAGTAGGGCCACATCAGTCCGGAGACTCTTCAAGTGTCTAAGAATGGACATGCGCTTACTTGGAGAGCAAAGCCCCTTAACGTTCCATGACACAATCTTTAGGTGATTCCCATCGGTTGAGGAGGCCATGTCCGGGCTGGAGGTATGTATTGAACTTGAAGCGTGGAATGAAGTCTCCCTTCAGGCAATGCATCATCAATCCGAGGGTCACCCAAGTATTGTAAGTTTCCTGAGGTTATTATAGGCACAAAACAGGTAATCATAAACATTACAAACATTAAACTAACACAATACAAAAACAATAAAACAAAGGTCCGGTGCATAAAGCACCTATCAAACAGTAAGGACCTCACTTTTTTCCACATGAGGTTAGAGCACATGGCAGAGCCCCCGCCATATGCCCGCTCCCTTCTTAAGAACGAAGTGTGAGCTTCAAAGGAGGAAAGGTAACGGGAGGGGAGAAAGGGTGGAGGGGGAAAAGGGAAGGTAAAGGGGTGATTGCTTACTGAGCGGGGATAAGTTGCTAATCAATGCAGAGAAGGGCGGAGGGATTAGGTACTGAAAGGTTGCAGTACATGTAAAGGGTCATCCCAAGAAGGTAGAAAGAGTGATGATACTACCCGTCTCCCATGGGCCTCCGCCGATAGGTAGTCTGAGATTTGCTTTCAATGACTGCCAGAACGATCCGCCCGATGAGTAAAGCGACTTCGCTTGTATGGCGGCTTAGTCGGGCTGCCGGGTTGTTTTCGGGATGCAGAAGAAGTAGCCGGAGATGAGGAGGAGTCCTCCGCAGAGTTGGTGTGGTCCATTCCTGTGCCAGCTGATGCAAGGTATCGATCCGCTTCATCAGGCGAGGTAAAAGTGAGGTGCTCCGCTGACTGCGTTTGGATGCGCAGGGTGGCCGGATATGCCAGGGAGAATTTCACTTGATCGTGGTGCAAAGTTGAGCAGATTGCGGAGAATGCTTTACATTGTTTCATTACCTCGATTGAGTAGTCCGCAAAGAGCCTTTGTTTTGTCCCGTCCAGCGAGAGGGAGCGCGTGCGGCGGAATGCCTGCATAATGGCGTTTTTGTCAGCGTAATTCAGATGCTTAACAATGACGTGCCTGGGTTTGGTGCGACTTTCCACGTACTGACCGATGCGATGGGCGCGCTCAATAGTGCAGGGTATGCGGAGTCCCAGTTGTTCAGAGATAACTTTAGCGCCTATGTTTGTGAGCTGATTATTAGCTACTGACTCTGGCAGTCCGATTATGCGCAAATTGTTTCTTCTGGAACGATTTTCGAGATCATCCAACTTGCCCCATAATTCTCTGTTTTCAGCGGTTATGCGGGCTAGCATTGCTGACTGTGCAGTGGTATCATCCTCCAGGGAAGATATTCTGTCCTCTGCCTGTGTGATTCTCTGGGCTTGTGCTTGCACTTCCAGGTTGAGCTGCTCTAGCCCCCTTTGCACTGCAGCATCTACAGTGGCAGCCAGAGTGGGTCCCAGCAGGGTGACTATCTCATGGGCAATGCCTGCTGTTGATGCAGGATCAATTGCCTGTGTTTTCGGAGCAGCGTGCGGCTGAGAGGAATCCCCTATGTATGGAGTGGCCGCCATTTTGGCTGAGCCTGGAGCCGTTTCTCCCGCGGGGGGTGCCGAGGAGACCACTCGAGCGTATGATCGCTCCACAAAGTGGTCCATATGTGCCCGCTATGTAGCGGGAGTGGACGGGGGTTACCCTGAAGCTCTGGCCGGGCTCTTTAGCAGAAATCGGGAGGATGGCGGCGGGAGCTGTGTCTGGCTACCGCTGTCTCATGTGGCACCGGAACCGGAAGTCCCAATTTACATCTTTATAGTATTGATTATAGCAAGCGCAGTTTGTTTACCTCTTTATTGGCAGTTCAATGCCCTTCCTTTCGGTCTCTCAGCAGCACTCAGAATTTTAACAAAAATCATGGCCGAGGTCATGGCCTTTTTTCGGATACAAGGTGTATCCATCATCCCATATCTGGACGATTTTTTCTGGACGATTTTCTGATTTTTGCTCGAGACAAAGAGTCCCTTACCTGAGGTCTGCAGTTGGTTTTGCGGATCTTTCAGAAACTAGGGTGGAAAGTCAACCAACAGAAGTCTTGTCTGGTGCCCTTCCAGAGAGAGTTATCTAATAGACTCTGTTGCTCAAAAGATATTTCTTCCCGAGGAGAAAATGTTATAACTTCTTCTCTCCGTGCAGGCCTTTAAGTTACTCCCACAGACCTCTCTTCAGCATATCAGTTATTAGGGTTAATGACCGCAGCCATTACACTCCAGACCCCTTCAGGCATTTCTCTTACGCCATTGGGATCGCAGGAAGGATTCTCTAGATCAGCTGGTACAGCTGCCAAGAGAGGATTTTTTCAATCTCTTCTGGTGGGAGCAGAGGGAACACCTGCAAGGAGGGAAGAACTGGGCGCAACATACTCCAGTGAAAGTTACTACTTACTGTGGGGCTGGGCTGCGCACTCTCGGGGCTGGCAGACCCAGGGAGCCTGGTTGCCAGAGGAGGCAGGCCGCTCTTCAAACTTCAGGGAACTGCTAGCTGTGGGGAAAGCTCTCTTGGCCCTGCAAGAGAGGGTCTGTTCAAGAGACCTATTGGTTTTCTCATACAATGCCACTACAGTGGCGTACCTGAACAAGCAAGGGGGCACTCGTTCAGAGTCGCTTCTGATGCTGACACAGCAGATTCTGTCCTGGGCAGAAATCAATGTCACCTCAATCGGAGCAATTCACATCAGGTGTTCAGAGAATGCACTGGCAGACTATCTGAGCAGAGTGAGCGTCAGTTCCAGCTGTTGGGAGCTACATCAAGGCACGTTCCGGGAGATTGTGCTAAGATGGGGTCTTTCTGCAGTGGATCTTTTTGCCTCCAGTCTCAATAGAAAACTGCTGGCGTTCTTCTCAGCAGAGGGAGAAGACCTATATGGAGCTGTCATCTCCCTCTGTTCTTCCTCCGATCTTCTCTCTACGTCACAAGGGGCAGGGCCTCTGAATGGAGTCAGCAGGTGGCCCCGCCCCATACCCTAATATATATACCACTGACCTAACGGAGTGGGAGAGAGCATTGAGAGAAGATCGGAAAAAAGAACAGGGGAGAGGGAGAAGAAGTGCAGAGAGGAGACAAAGAAGAGGGAGAAAAACTGGATACCCCATACTCATTCACGAAGATCTCTGGGCCTCCTTGGTAAATCTTGGTCCTGAACCTTCAAAATTCTGCACAGGAGCCAACTCCTTTATTGAAATATCTGTGTCTTCTCCTAGACACACAGCTTAAGGCTGGATTCACACCTGTGTATTTTGCAGATTTGCACTACAAAATGTGTTCCATAGGAAACCATGTTTTATGGACTGTAGTGCAAATCTGCAAAATGCAAAAAGCACTAAAAATGCATAGGTGTGGAATCCAGCCTAAGCCAGTTTTTTCCTTCCTCAGAAGAAACATCAAGCTTTTTACTGCCCGACTTGGGCTCTTCAGTTGAAGAATTACTTGACTCTTCACTTCTACACAAGTTCTGGGTCTGATGGTATTGAAATACGAGGCAGTGCATTTGCCCATTTCAACTCCAGTCCCCCGCAACACAACATTTATGTTTAATTCAGCTCCTGGACCGACCATGCTGTTGTCCTTTTGCAGACCTTGCCAGTCACTGTAGTAAACCACCTACATCTATTTTTGCTATCTGTATAGTTCAGGCAGACAGAAGATGGGTGTAATAGTAGCTATATACACAGTGTCCAGAGTAGTAAGAATAGGTCAGAGGTTTTCCAGGCTAAAAGTTGTTTACTACCTGGAAGGTACACTCTTATGCGTAGTTTCTTTTTACTCTGGATATAAGCTAGGTTTACTGATCTCTTGTCTTTTTATTAGAACATTTTAAAACAAACAGGGCTCCATCACAAGGGCACAGAGGCCTATACAGCGCGACGAGCCATTTGTTTATGGGTCCAGAATAGGGTGAAGCTGCAGGCTAAGACATACTGTGTTAGTGAATGTTGATGCAGTGGATGTACTGACCTGCACATCCGCTCTTTGTGTGCTTTTGGGGGTTATTCACCTGTCCCTGTGTATCTGGATGTATGAGTCTGTACATCCGGTGTATCTCCATTGATTAAAACAGGCTGCCTGCATGCAGCTCCACACTGCTCAGGAAGCATAAACAAAATGACTCCCCTTGCTGTATGAGCTATGGGATTCTGTTTTTCATGTGCCTGATGCTTTGTGAGTGGACAGAAGGTGGCGGCATTGCACCACTACAAATTCTCTGACACTTTCTCTTAAAACCCAGCAATGGTAACTCCGTAGAATAAAAGAAGAAACATCAGTTATGTACATTTTTAAAAATAATATAGAAAATGCCACATTGAAAAGTTACATTTTTAATGGATTTCTCTAGAGTGAAATAACACTTGGCTTTAAAATGATACAATTTAATAAATACATGCTTCGTGGAACTACAGTGCCTTGAAAAAGTATTCATACCAATTGAAATGTTTCATTTTTTGTCATGTTACGACGACCAAAAAGGTAAATGTATTTTATTGGGATTTTATGTGATGGACCAACACAAAGTGGCACATAATTGTGAAGTGGCAGGAAAATGATAAATGGTTTTCCAAATTTTTTACAAATGAATATGTGAAAAATGTGGCGTCCATTTGTATTGAGCCCCCCTGATTCAATACTTTGTAGAACCACCATTTTGCTGCAATTACAGGTGCAAGTCTTTTTGTGGATGTCTCTACCAGCTTTGCACATCTAGAGAGTAAAAGCCCTTTCACACTGCCAGTGCTCAGGCGATGGCAGTAAAGCACTGCTAGTTTTAGCGGCACTTTACCGTTGTTTTTGCAGCGCTTTTCAGCTGCTAGTGGGGTACTTTTAACCCCGCTAGCGGCCGAATAAATGGGTTATGTGCCACTTTGTGTTGGTCTATCGCATAAAATCCCAATAATGTACATTTACATTTTTGGTTGTAACATGAAAAAGGGGTATGAATACTTTTTCAAGGCTGTAGCCGTACTGTTTCTTTACTTTTTGGCACATACACAAGTCTGTTCCTATTGACAAAAGCTAAAAGGTGTGCAAGCTTTATCAGACTTGCAGGAGCCAACGGGGCAGATCCACAGAACAATTACGCCAGCGTATCTCTTGATACGCCGCGTAATTTCAAATTTTGCGCGTTGTATCTTTGTTTTGTATCTTCAAAACAAGATACGACTGCATCTTGGCTAGATCCGACAGGCATATGTCTTAGTACGCCGTCGGATCCAAGCTGCAATTGTTTGGCGGCCACTAGGTGGCGTTTCCGTCGAATTCCGCGTCGAGTATGCAAATTAGCTAGTTACGGCGATCCACGAACGTACGTCCGGCCGGCGCATTTTTTTACGTCGTTTGCGTTGGGCTTTTTCCGGCGTATAGTTAAAGCTACTCTTATGAGGCGTACTCAATGTTAAGTATGGCCGTCCTTCCCGCGTAGAAATTTGAAATTTTTACATCGTTTGCGTAAGTCGTTCGCGAATAGGGTTTTGCGTAGAATGACGTCACCGTCGGAAGCATTGGCTTGTTCCGGGTTAATTTCGAGCATGCGCACTGGGATACCCCTACGGACAGCGCATGCGCAGTTAAAAAAAACGTTGTTTACCCCGGGTCACAATGTATTTACATAAAACACGCCCCCATCACAGCCAATTGAATTCCGCGCCATTACGCCGCCAAAGATGCACTACGCCGCTGTAACTTACGGCGCGGATTCTTTGTGGATTAAAAAAAAAAGTAAGTTACGGCGGCGTAGTGTATCTTAAATACGCTACGCCCGGGGGAAAAAATGTGCCGCTGTACGAGGATCTGCCCCAACATGTAGAAGCAAAATCCACTAACCAGAATTTGTGCCTCTCTTGTCTTACTTCAGCAGTAGATCAAAATCAGATTAGGAACAATGGATTACTGCGTAATTCATGAAACCAATATTTGTGATAAAGGCAGGTATTTGAGAAGCCAAAAGTTTGTACTGTGAGGTCAGCTGATCATCAAACCTTGTATAAACAGTCTCTTAGCTTGGCAACCTGCCTGTTGAAAGCTTGACCAGATCCTAGCAATGTACATTGCTTATCTGAATGTTTAGCTGTGAGATTCATGGACCTTGACAACAAAAAAAAAATAGACTAGTTGAGTCAGTCATTACTCGGCTGTAAAGCACAATTCTAGCCAAACCTTTTTAAGTTTGAAAAGAGTAGGGAAGGGATAGCACCTCTGGCAGGCATTTATTTTCATCTCCATTGGGTGGTTTTCCTCTGATTGGTGTTACTCTTTGGAGACCCCTGCTGTACTTTCCACCCCCTGGGCTGCAGTTTGGAGACTACTTCTCTACAGTTAGGACTGCAACAAAACTTGTTTTTGCTAAATACTGTAATATTGATCTAGAAGCAGACTTCCCTACGTTTAGGGCTGGTTTGCCCTGTGCTGCGGGTTAGCATGCAGGAAGTGTCAGTTCTGGCTGGCCGGTGCCTGAGATTTGATAGCACTGAGCACTGTTTACTTCTTTATCTTTATTTAAATTGGTGACATTTCATTCATTTCTATGTGCCGCAGTGCATAGAAACGCAGACAGATACAGAGCTGTGGTGAAACATGGGTAAGCTGCTGTGCTGCACTGATAAATGCAGACATGTTGTAGTCTTGTAGAATTCTGGAACAGGGCACATAGAAAATAAAACATGGTTTAGTTCTCTGGGAGGAGGGTAATGTGGAGGGGAGATGTAAAGGGAGCAGTGCTGTGGGGAATAAGGGGGGAGTGCTAATATGGAGATAGAGTTGTAGGGGGCAGTGCTGTGTGTGGTGGTTGGGAGGGGGGAGATGTAAAGAGGGGCAGTGCTGTGGGGGAAGTTGCAAAGGGATGGGGGCAATTGCTGTGGTGGAGAGATGTAAAGAGGGCAGTGCCTTGTGTGGGGGGGGGGATATGTGATGTAAAGGGGGGCAATTCTGGGAGGAGGGGAGTGAAGGGGTCAGTGCTGTGGAGGGAGATCTGAAAGGGGGGAGATGTGATGTAAAGGGGGGCAGTTCTATGGGGGGGGTCATTTGAAGCAGGCCAGTGCTGTGGGTGGGGAGATGTGAAGTAGAGGTGGACAAGTGCTGTGGGGGGTGATGTAAAGATGGAGTAAGTGTTGTGGGGAAGGGAGATAAGGGGGCGATGCTGTAGGGGGTGGGGTTGATGTGAAGGGGGCAATGGACACTAATGTGAACGGGTAACTGATGTGAAGTGGGTGACTGATCTGCAGGGGAGGCGATGTAAAGGGTGGACAGTGCTGTAGGGGGTTGATGTGAAGGGGGCAGTGGACACTAATGTGAAGGGGAAACTGATATAAAGTGGGTGACCGATGTGCGGGGATTTTTTAATTCAATACCCCTCATGTATACATTTTTTTACTTGCAGATTTCATTGTTTTTGCAGTAAAAAAGAAAAAATCTTTCATTCTGCCTTAATAGTATAAATGGAAGCACACATTTCATTTTAATGAGTGACAGAAAATGAGAGCATTTTTATTTTGTTCTTCTCTTTGAACAGCCTGTTTGCTTAAACGCCTCTGATTGTAAAAAAAAGTCACATATGGTTTGGCTTATGTGATAATGTTTTGGGTAGTTCTTTTATAATCATTTTTGTATGTTTGTGAAGGAAAAACTGATTTTAGTTTTGGCTTGGCTACCATTGAGAATGGTTAATACCACTGCCAGTTTGCGGTTTATGCTTTTTTCGGGGGATTTACCCTCTGTTTTGTCCTGGTTACTAGAAAGTGCCATTTTAATGTGGCAATTCTTTTATATCTTTAAGATCAGAACTAAAAGGGGGACCCAAGGACCAAAAAAAGCTTCAGGAGTTCTAAACATTTTGTGCTCCAACTATAAACTCTCTACTCTGGGAATAAGCTCAGCTGTGTTCAGTCCCAAGTCCAAACCCACCTTGGTCCTTGTTCACCTCAGACCGATTTGACAAGCCTATTGCCGGCAACGGCACCATCCGAATCTGTTTGCGGCGCCACACCAAGTCCTAAAAGTAGTTCCTGCACTACTTTTGGCGACTTCGGGGGGCAATTTCAATAGATCTCATAAAGTGCATAAACACTCACAGATGTCTTTCAAGTCATCCCCGAACTTGCACTGAAATGCAGGTTTGAAATGGTGAACTCGCACTATTTCAAGCCCGTCCGCCCTTTTTTTATATATTTTTGGGGGATATTTATTATTGCAAAAAGTTAAAAATATAGCTTTTTTTTCAAAATTGTCGCTCTATTTTTGTTTATAGCGCAAAAAATAAAAACCACAGAGGTGATCAAATATCACCAAAAGAAAGCTCTATTTGTGGGAAAAAAAGGACGTCAATTTTGTTTGGGAGCCATGTCGCGCGACCGCGCAATTGTCAGTTAAAATTACGCAGTGGCGAATCGCAAGAAGTGCTCTGTTCTTTGGGCAGGCAAATGGTCCGGGGGCTGAAGTGGTTAAAGGGGCCTAAAAGAAGTATGGATAACTTTTTGGCTATACTTCTCTTGTGTGTCACAGAAGTACAATTCATTTTGGCCTCCCGTGTCCCAGAATCATTTATAGCCTGTTATTAACTGATAGGGCAAAGCCGTTCTAGGCTCTGGAAGTATCTGGACAATATTTATGGCCTTTGCTTTGTGCACTGGTGATGTTGGAAAAGGATCCCCAAACTGTTCCCACAAATTTGGGAGCGTGGAATTATCCAAAATGTCTTGGTATACTGACACCTTAAGAGTTTCCTTCACTGGAACTAAGGGGTCAAGCTGTAAAAAAAAACAATAGCTTGGACCAGTGCACAAAACAAAGGCCCATAAAGACATGGATGAGCGAGTTTGGGGTGGAGGAACTTGACTGGCATGCACAGAGTCCTGACCTCAACCCAATAGAACACCTTTGGGATGAATTTGAGTGGAGACTGTGAGCCAGGCCTTCTCATCCACATCAGTGCCTGACATCAGAAATGCGCGTCTGGAAGAATGGTCAAACATTCCCATAAACCCACTCCTAAAACTTTTGGGACAGTCTTCCCAGAAGAGTTGAAGCTGTTATAGCTGCAAAGGGTGGGCCAACTCAATATTGAACCTTATGGACTAAGACTGCAATGTCATTAAAGTTTGTGTGCGTGTGAAGGCAGACGTCACAATACTTTTGACAATATAGTGTGTGTATATACTGTATGCATGTTTGTGTGTGTGTGTGTGTGTATATATTACACTATATTGCCAAAAGCAGTGGCGGCCAGTCCATTAGTGGGCGCTGCCCCCCTTATCCGTGTGCCCAGCCCCTAATCTTCATGCATGGCGTCGGATGCATGGATTTCAATGTTTTTATTTTATTTTATTGAAAGCAGATGATTAGAGCCCGAGGCTCTAATTGGCTTCAAAAATGGTGGACTCGGTGCGCAGAGCACTGCAACCCGAGCCCACCCAGTTGTGTGACATTAGCAAATTATTATTCGCTAATGTCTTCCTGCTCCTCCTCCCAGCCAATCAGGAAGCCTGGAGTCCTAAGATGTGATTGTCTGGGAGTCCTAAGACCCGATTAGCTGGGAGGAGAAGTGACCGCTGGGACTCCAGAGGTGAAGGTGGGAAAAGAGGAGGGCAGGCGAGACATCTTCTCCACTACTCCCAGTGCTAGGATCCCCACTGTCCTCAGAGCCCACAGCCAGGGCTTCCACCGCTGCCGATTCTCCTGTCTGTCAGTGTGCTGCCGTGTGGCACCCAGCACTCCGACCCTGCACCATCCCAGAAGGAAACCCTGGGCAGGAGGAGGAGGAGTCATGGCTTCTACCATCTGCACCATGTTCACTGACGAGTACCAGTTTTTTGAGGAGCTCGGCAAGTAAGACACATTCCTTCACTTCTCTATATGTCTGTTCTTCCTCAGAGAGGAGACTGCAAACTTACACAGAATACACGGGGCTCATTATGAAAAATACAGGAAAACCTTGGTTTGAGAGTAACTTGGTTTGAGAGTGTTTTGCAAGACAAGCAAAATGTTTTAATAAATGTTGCCTTAATATACAAGCGATGTTTTGATATACAAGTAGCGTCACAACTGAGTATAAAAGAGAAGAGAGGAGCCTCTAAGTGTAGCAATATGGTTACATTTAATGAAGGTACAGCATTTAGCAACTTATTGTTACACTTAGAGGTGCCTCTCTTCTCTTTTATACCCTGTAAAAAAAATGCTTTGATATACAAGTGCTTTGGATTACAAGCATGTTTCTGGAACAAATTATGCTTGCAAACCAAGGTTTTACTGTATAGGGGATCTACAGTATGCACTAATAAAACAGATATAGTGTGCATATATATCACGGTGTCTAGCAGGCAATCGACCAAGCACCAGCTGCCACTGGTCAAAAGTATTTGGACACCTCTGCTTTTACAGGCACATGAACTTTAATGGCGTCTTAAGCCTCGTGCACACGACCGGTTTTCCCGTCGGAAAAACTGCCATGAGAGCTTTTGGCTGGGAAAACCGGCCGTGTGTATGCTCCATCGCAGTTTTCCCGACAGGAAAACTGCTGGGGGAAAAAAAGAGAACCAGCTCTTTTTTTTCCCTCTGGGATTCCCAGTGGTTTTTAACCCGCCAGTTTTCCTATGGGAAACACTGAGATGGAGCATACAAACGGCCGGGATTCCTGGCCAAAGCTCTCATGGCAGTTTTCCTGTCGGGAAACCCGATCGTGTGTAGGGGAAAAAGTTACCAAGCAGGTTCTTGGTTTTCCCCTCGTGTTTCTCGGCGGTAAAAAGTCCACAGGGAATCCCGTACGTGCGGAGCATTTGATCCCCTGCTGATTTTGTACGTTTGCCCACTGACAATAATTTGCACAGCGGCTGCGTTTAATGGTTTGGCACAGTGGTGACAATGGATGGCACAGTGGCTGCGTTTAATGGCATGGCACAGTGGTGACAATGGATGGCACAGTGGCTGCGTTTAATTGCATGGCACAGTGGTGACAATGGATGGCACTGTAACTGCGTTTAATGGCATGGCACAGTGGTGCGAATTGATGGCACAGTGACTGCATTTGATGGCATGGCACAGTGGTGCGAATTGATGGCCCAGTGGCTGCATTTGATGGCATGGCACAGTGACTGCGTTTAATGGCATGGCACAGTGGTGCGAATTGATGGCACAGTGGCTGCATTTGATGGCATGGCACAGTGGTGAAAATTGATGGCACAGTGGCTGCGTTTGATGGCATGGCACAGTGGTGCAAATTGATGGCACAGTGGCTGCGTTTGATGGCATGGAACAGTGGCTGCGTTTGGGCACAGTGAGACTGGAATTTTTTTTTCCTTTGCGCCCCCCCCCCAAAAAAAAATTTGAGCACCAGCCGCCACTGAGGCTGACATCAAAGACCGGTGTGCACTCCCCCCGCCCCCCCGGGGCACGGAAAGGTGTCAAATGTGGCACCGGAGGGGGGGAGACAAATTAGCGGAAGTTCCACTTTTAAGTAGAACTCTGCTTAAATCTATCTTTATGTCGACCTCCTGTAATCCCCTGTACTGTAGGACTGGGGGACAGTGAGGTAGCACCCTGAACTAAACACAAAAAGTCGATTTGTGATGAAATCTGAAAGCTGTGTGCTTCAGAAAACGGAATGACTGGGAGGAAGCGATGGCTGCATGTGTATGTTGGTTTGATATACAAGTTGTATTTTAGAGAACGGACAGGATGGTCTTGTTCCACTCAGTAGTAATTTAGTGCGATCACACAGCTTCTGATTAGCCTCCCATAGTTCTAGCATGCTCCTCTTTAGCCCAGGTCACTGGGTTTTCTTGCCATTGTTTATTTCTGTATCCTGAGCTACTGTTCCTGTGGTGCAAGCATTGGTAGTATTGATGTTCTGTCTTATTGTCTAAGGCAGAGAAATATGCTCTTATTCTCGCAGTAATGGCCTTTTGTGAAATACAGCTCTCTGTACAGTCCTGCTTGTTCATGTTACTCTGTAAAGGAAAGAGGTTGGTTGGTAGTTGGCTGAGGATTTATAGGGCTTACAGATGGGTGATAGAGGTATACAGTACCTGACTCAACCAAGCAGTCACTTCCAAGTCAGACTTGCAGGATGAAGAAACAATATATTAATGCAAAAATATATGTGAAAGGTCTACAGCGCTACTATAGTGAAAAAATTAATTATATCAATTAATCAATAAATAAATGAAAAAGCAGCAATTATAACGGTGAACTAAACCAAGCAAAATATGTGAAAAAAGGGATAATGCGCTAAATCAACTGATTAAATAAAAGTGTCAACACATCAAAATACTGGAGAAATAAGACAAATTGATACAAAGAATAAAGTTCCAAATTCTAAATATATATCGTCCCTTGTTGCTGTAATCCTGAAGGCAACTCAATAACACTTTGCCCGACCGCACACACACAGTGTGTGAGATATAACCAGCTTGATGGTGTAATGATCAGCCTGTCAGGTCAAAAAAGTGCTTTCCACCAGGTATTCACAAGTTTCAGATATGCAAAGAAAGGGAGACAGAGAAAAGACCGATAGTGTGATACCGTTAAATGAACCACTAACGTCTCACAACACTCAGAACATCACTCACGAATCCCCGGTAATAGATAGGCTTTAGCGTGTGTGCATGTAGGCTGCTCAGCTTGTCAGGCTCTTCATCCGGCACCTCCGTGCGTCCCGTCACTGTGACAGATCCAATGGGGATGATTATTATAGACCCCCGAATCCCTACCCTTATGATCAAACTAGATCAATAAGAAGTGAGGCAAATGAGCCAAGGACCCCTAAACCTTGGCGGAAAAATAACAAGAAATCTCCCAGGCATCCAGCCTGGAAAAATAAGAACACTCAGCAGGTATATTATCCCCCTAACCAAACAGGGAATCAAGGAGGATACATGCAAGGTCCTCAACACAATATCAACCAATATAATCAGGATCCTCGAGATGTGAGAGATGCATATCAATATCAAAATCAGGGCCCATATTCCAATTCACAAAGTGTACCACCAAATCGCGATTACCCTCAACAGGATTATAGGAAAAGTCCGGTTCATACACAAAATAAATATGAACCCTTAGCCAACTATATTGAAGAAACACATTCCAGGTCTTTTTTAGATCATCGCCGGAACGACAGATCACCACCTCGGGGAGCAGAATCAATGTATGCCCGCAGTCCAGACGAAAGAGAGGATGTAGGGGGGGACAAGGGTCCAAAAAGAAGAAAGGTCAAATAGGGCAAGGAATCATTAATCTGAGTGGGGTTGAGCTCACTATTCCAGAGCTAACCCTATTAGATAAGGGCTTAAAATTTGCACCTAAGAAAAATCTGAATAAATTCGATGTGTACGTCGATATTCAGAAATATACAAGAAAATTAAACATTAAAAAGTACATGCTTAATCAACCCATAAAAGATGAATCTGTTGGAAATTTGCCGGGTAGAATTCAACATAGTTCTTTAAGAAATAAATCGTTGTTTAACCCTCAAGTACACAACAACCAGCACGTAGAAGTATTCAATAAAATGGTGCTAAAAGATCTGGAAAAACTAAAAATAAGGAGGTTACCAGATCCCAAAATTATTCAAAAGGGCATCAAAGAATTGGAGAAGAACAAGAAGGTAATAATACGACCGGCAGACAAGGGAGGTGCAATAGTATTACTGTCAAAAGATTATTACTATGAGGAATTGAACAATCAACTCCTTGATCAGAATACGTACATTAAGCTCACAGGTAATCCTACTGGGGAGTATAAGGAAGAATTATCTGTGCTCATACAAAAGGGCAAAGATAAAGGTATTTTATCCAAGAGAGAAAGTAAATACCTGAATCCAGATATGTGTCGAGTTCCTATTATTTACACGGTACCGAAGGTACATAAGGATCCCCTAAAACCCCCTGGGAGACCAATTATCAACGGTATCCAGTCAATCAATTCACGCTTAGGGGAATATGTTGATAAGTTTATACAGCCCTTGGTATCTAACACCAAGGCTTTCCTCAGAGATACAAAACACCTTATCCAGTTACTGGAGACTGTAGTAATCTCCCCACAGCATAAGTTCCTGATAGCAACAGCTGACGTAGCTTCGCTCTACACCAATATTAATCATGAGGAGGCGATTAGTGCAACGAAGTGGGCGATGAATCTTTTTAGCCAACTCATCCCTAGGCAAAAAAAGTTTGTTTTGCGATGTTTGGCTTATGGCTTACAGCATAATTATTTTTGGCATCAATCCCAGTTCTACAGGCAACTTAATGGCATCGGAATGGGAGCTAAATATGCACCCAGCGTGGCAAACGTATTTATGTCAAAATGGGAGGAGGGGGCAATTTACAATGATATGCCCAGCCAGCTGATTTTATACAAAAGATTCATAGATGACTGTATTGTCATCTGGGATGGTGATGAACAATCTTTAATCACATTCTTTGAGAAATTGAATCTAAACCAACAAAATATTTCCCTAACGTATACTATCAGCAATCAGACTATACAGTTTCTGGATCTGGAGATCACGCTGGAGGAAAACTCAATATCAACTAAAACATACTTTAAACCAGTGGAACGGAACAGTTATATCCCGGTGGATAGCTGTCATTTC
The DNA here is from genome assembly GCF_905171775.1 of Rana temporaria. NCBI lineage: Eukaryota > Metazoa > Chordata > Amphibia > Anura > Ranidae > Rana > Rana temporaria. The sequence goes on along the minus strand of NC_053491.1, from coordinate 230,292,677 downwards.
GAGCCCTGGCTTATAAACATCCCTAAAGGACAGCTGTTACGCATCCGTAGAAATTGTACTGACCAAAAAGTATATTTGGAGCAAGCTAACTTTATAGGAACAAAGTTTGTGAATAAAGGGTACAATGAGGATTTTATCCAAGAACAAATCCGTAAAGTATATGACACACCTAGAATTACCCTCATTCAGGACAAAGTGAGATCTGATCAAATGGATAATAATCTTCCGATTATCTTGAACTATACTGTCCAACATAGACAGTTAGAAGCCATTTTTAAAAAGTATTGGCCTATCCTGAGATCTGACCAGCAGCTACAGGGTATCTTACCCATTAACCCCAGGGTGGTATATCGTAGAGCTCCCACACTGAGGGACTTAGTAGCTAAAAACGTTCCTGATCCTCCAACAAAGAAAAATGTACTTACCTTCTTTCAGGGTAAGGGATTTTTTCCATGCAAGAGGTGTTTTGCATGTAAGAATACGAATTTTAATGGTCAAAAATGTACCAAATTTACTTCAAATGTCACCAAGAAGGAGTACAATATTGATGACCTTATCACCTGCAGAACTGAGGGTGTTGTGTATGTCCTGGAGTGTCCATGCTCCCTACAATACATAGGCCGCACTAAACGACCCTTATGGAAAAGATTAAGAGAGCATGTACAGAATATTTTAAAGGCATACCCGAAACATAATGTCTCCCGCCATTTTGAGTTATGTCATCAAGGGAACCCAAAGGGTTTGAAATTTTGGGGCATACAAAAATATAGTCCCCATTGGAGAGGAAGCCATAGGGTGAGAGAGATAAGTAAAGCAGAATCAAGATGGATCCATGAGATGGGATCTCTCTCTCCGAATGGTTTAAATATCGACTTTGATCTTAACTGTTTTATATCTGATTTTTAAACTTCTGGTTTTAATAAGTTTTAACAGTATTTTATATATATGTATATTTCTCACATCTCCCTATCAGCTATCTTATTGTTATTATGAGCGTATACTCACTTGTTGGCTAGTGGTATAGTGCTCTTGTAGTGTTATGCAATCCTAGCGTATGATGCTATTTTAAGTGCAGATTGGGATATGTGATTGACAGCTTTTGGCTTGATCCACATGTAACAATTTTAACATGTATATGGTGGATTACTTTGCATTTTATATATATATATTTTTTATATTTTTTATATATTTTTTATATGTATTTATTTTTATTTTTACGTGTATTTGTATATGGTTATACACTATCAATATATATATATATATATTTTTGGCTTATGTGGTAGTAATACTACATGAACACCACGGGGTATTGTCTGTATGTGCTCATAACAGATGAGTCTGAGCTGCACGGATTTGCCCATATAAGAACCTGAGATAAAACCATTTTTTGTTTGTTACTGTTAAGACAGCGGTTTTAAAAGTTATTTTGTCTCTTTTTGTATCACATTAAAATTTGTTAAATAGATACAATTTTATAAACCACAACGGCTGAAATGTGGTGGTGTATCTGCAATGATGTAGTCATTGGTGCCTCCCCATTGGTCCGTTCGCGCCGCTGCGAGTGTGTGACAGGCTATTTATAGCCTAGCAAGCCCCACTCACACATTGACCCATGATTAAGTCACGTGTCTAGTGACGATACGCGTGGGGGAGGAGCTTGAGTGACGGGACGCACGGAGGTGCCGGATGAAGAGCCTGACAAGCTGAGCAGCCTACATGCACACACGCTAAAGCCTATCTATTACCGGGGATTCGTGAGTGATGTTCTGAGTGTTGTGAGACGTTAGTGGTTCATTTAACGGTATCACACTATCGGTCTTTTCTCTGTCTCCCTTTCTTTGCATATCTGAAACTTGTGAATACCTGGTGGAAAGCACTTTTTTGACCTGACAGGCTGATCATTACACCATCAAGCTGGTTATATCTCACACACTGTGTGTGTGCGGTCGGGCAAAGTGTTATTGAGTTGCCTTCAGGATTACAGCAACAAGGGACGATATATATTTAGAATTTGGAACTTTATTCTTTGTATCAATTTGTCTTATTTCTCCAGTATTTTGATGTGTTGACACTTTTATTTAATCAGTTGATTTAGCGCATTATCCCTTTTTTCACATATTTTCAAATATATTAATGAAAGCATTTTGTCGTAGTTGCCTTTTTGAAGATTTTTTTACCCATTTACATATTTTCCCCCGAAGAATGAGGCACACTAACAAAAAAAAGCCCTTAACAGTGCAATTGAAATACCTTTTGAGAATGTCCAGTTTAAATGTATACAGCATGGCCGATCCGAACAGCATGGCCGAACAGCATGGCCGATCCGCCCTATAGGCTTTCACATTGAAGCGGTGCGCTAGCAGGAGCGCACCAAAAGTCCTGCTAGCCGCATCTTTACCGCGGTATAGGAGCGGTGTGTTCACCGCTCCTATACCGCGCCTTCCAATTGAAATCAATGGGAAAGCGCGGTAATAACCCTTTTTCGGCTGCTAGCGGGGGTTAAAACCTCACCGCTAGCACCCAAATATCGCGGTAAATACAACGGTATAGCCGCGCTACAAATAGCGCGGCTATACCGTCACCACGGCTGCATGCCTCAGTGTGAAACCAGCCTTAATGTGACATGTCACTGTCGTCAGCGCCCCCCGCTTCTCATTTTTAATATGTCTTTTTGCATAGGGCCCCAGGGAGGTCAGGATCGGCACTGTATACAGTATAGTTAAAGTTTATGCTTTAACACAGCATCTGTAGCATTTTATTAGCACTGAAATCTGCATCAGAATTTTAGCAGGCTTCTGCTCTTTATCTGACCCATCTTTCATTTAACAGGCCATTCACATAGGGAGCCCTTGTTCGTCAATGCAGATTCAGCGGTTGTGCAGACCCACCCGCTAGGGTTGCCACATAATCCCTTTAATACACTACGCACATTAATTATACAGGTTCTGTGGCTAATTAAGGTGGTAATTGAACTCGGTGCCTTACCTGCATTAAAGCGGTTGTAAACCCGCATCAAATTTTTTATTTATTTTTTCTCCTGTAAGGCAAAATCCATAATGAGCTAATATGCACCGCATATTGGCTCATTATGAAATACTTACCTTGGAACGAGGTGTGTAGCACTTACCTGGTCCACGCCGAGCGAGATTTCATCGTGCCTCGGCGTGTCTTCTGGGTATGTGATTGGCTGGAGCGGCGATGATGTCGCGCGTGCGCGCGGGAGATTTAAAACTCGGCAAGGTCCGGCGGCTGCCGGTCCTTTCGCTGTAGATCCCCCCTGCGCATGGGCCGCGGCGCATTGCGAGGGGAATATCTCCTAAACCGTGCAGGTTTAGGAGATATTCTCCTTACCTACAGGTAAGCCTTGTTATAGGCTTACCTGTAGGTAAAAGTAAAAAAAGTGGGTTTACAACCACTTTAAGTCAGCCTCAGAATCTGTGTAATTAAGTGTCCTGGATTAAATGGATGATGTGGCAACCCTACCACCTGCACATCCATATTTGACAGGTACGCAGGGACGGTCTTGCGGCCCTGAATGCAGACAGCATATGCCTGGGCAATGCATTTGCCCCTGTATTACAGCTCCACACGCCTTTGGGCATATAAACAAATGGCTGTTCAGACTGTACCGGTTTCTGCGCCTTCGTAAAGGAAGCCTGAGTACTGTAGGAGAACTTGATTCATTTTATTCATCCTGTGGCTGAGTCTTTCATATCTTGCAGCTTTTTTTGCATTTATGGTTTATATAAAAAAATATATGTCATACTTATCTGCTCTGTGTAGTGGTTTTCGGATCCCTCACCGGCATTCCTGGCCTCTCCCTCATGCCGCGTGCTCCCACAGCAAGTAGCTTGCTATGGGGGCACCTGAGCCGAGCTGCAGGTCCCTGTTTCCATTCAGACACAGAGCCGTGGCCTGGCCTCCCCCCCCCCCCCCCCCCTTCATTGGCTCACTGAATTTGACTGCAGCTGGAGCCAATGGCGCAGCACTGACTTCTCAGGCAGCTGTGTGTCTCCTGCAACATCGCTGGATTGAAATGGGACCAGGTAAGTATTAGGGGGGCTGCTTCACACAGAAGGTTTTTAATCTTAAAGCGGTTGTAAACCCATCAAGTCAAGTTTCTGAAAAATTAAACATTGCAACCTAATGTCCTGTTTGCGCTGTGTGTATGGCTTCCTACCTGTTTGATTTCTGTGTAGTCCTTTGTTTTTAATGACGTCGCCTCCGCATGCGCTTTTAGTCCTAGTTTTCTGGCAAGCTTTTCATGCCGAAAAATTGCTGCATACATGCCGGGGCTGCATAATTTCCTTTGGCGTCAGCCCTGAGATCCCGCGACACTCCCCAATTGAGAAGCTGATCCTTAACCGCATGTGACTTGCTATGTCACAGGGGTTGGAGCGCAGATTTGAAGACAGAGCCTGTCTGTCTGAAACTAAAACAAAGCTTGGCTTCAGGAACGACTGCGCATGCGCGGGATTATGGCCACAGAGGAAGAGTGAGGGTGGAAAAAAAATACTATTGAGAAGCGGAAGACAGGAGTTCTAAAAGCAGCAGCTGAATACATGCAGAGGCGATGAGAAAAGTTTATTCTATCAAGTAAGAACGTTCTATTTGCAAACTGTATGCGGCACATAGCTACTAAACAGCAACATGAAATTGCTGATTTGAGGTAACATTCTCTGAGTTTACTACTGCTTTAATGCATAGAATGCATCGAGATAAAAAAAAAAAAACCTTCTGATTTTACAACCACTTGAAAGCGGGGGTTCAACCATAAAACAGTTTTTTTCCAAACAATCCCCTTAGATTCCTGCTCGTTTTGTCTAGGGGAATCGGCTAGTTGTTTTAAAATATGAGCCTTACTTACCGTTTTCGAGATGCATCTTCTCCGTCGCTTCCGGGTATGGGTCTTCGGGAGCGGGCGTTCCTTCTTGATTGACAGTCTTCCGAGAGGCTTCCGACGATCGCATCCATCGCGTCACTCGTAGCCGAAAGAAGCCGAACGTTGGTGCGGCTCTATACTGCGCCAGCGCACCGATGTTTGGCTTCTTTCGGAAAATCGTGACGCGATGGATGCAACCGTCGGAAGCCTCTCGGAAGACTGTCAATCAAAATAGGAACGCCTAGTCCCGCAGCCCATACCCGGAAGCGGCGGAGAAGATGCATCTCGTAAACGGTAAGTACAGCTCATATTTTAAAACAACTAGCCGATTCCCCTAGACAAAACGAGCATGAAGCTAAGGAAAAAAAGTGTTCTGTACGGGTGAACCCCTGCTTTAAGTGCCTGCATTATAAGTACACAGGTATTATCTCTTACAAAAGTCACAACACTCTTCCTGGCTAAGTTCATCTGTTGTTTCTCCAATAGGGAGCCACCATTGTAAAGGTACAATTTTTTATTTATTTTTTCCTAAATAGCTTCCTAAATAGCCAGTCCTCTTTCACTTACCTCATCCTTCCATTTTGCTTTTAAATGTCCTTATTTCTTCTGAGAAATCCTGACTTCCTGTTCTTCTAGTCTGTAACTACACACTGTAATGCAAGGCTTTCTCCCTGGTGTGGAGTGTCATGCTCACCCCCTCCCTTGGACTACAGGAGAGTCAGGACGCTCACTAACACACAGCTCCTTTCTCTATCTGCAACTTGTGTGAGTGATGTTCCTCTTTAAGAACTTGCCGCTAGTTCAGGCAAGCATTTGCACCAGTGTCTGTAGCATTACTGCAATTTCAGGTAGATCTTACTACTGCCACTTTAATAATCTGTCACTATAGCAGCCACAAATTCTTCAAAGAATTACTACCAGTTCTTAGATTAGGAAACTAGCAGTAACTAAGACCAACTCTGAGCTGGCCAATTGAGGTACACTAGTACTCCGAGCAGACAGTGCCTATGCTGGGAAGGAAGCTGTCATGGATGTAATAGCTTTCTACACAGAACTGTATCTGTGGTCTCATATAGCTGTTGTCCAGGAGATTCCCTCTCTTGTGTCTTTGGGTACACAAAGACACTTTTTTCTTTAATGTTTTTTTTTTTTTTTTTTGTTTTTGTTTTTTAGATTACATTGCATTTAGTTGACGAAACATATGTTGTTTTTTTGTACTCTTTTTCAGGAACCGCGTACCGAAATGCTGCCAAGTGAATGTGAAGAAGTAGCACCAGAGGTTATTGTAGAGAGGTGAGATAGCACACACATTTAGTTTCCCATCCTTGTGGTCTGGGTTGTGTAATGTTTACCACTGATAATAACTTGTACCAGCTGACCATCAAGCTAAAAAAAACTGACCGTCTTCCCTAGGACACTGTTCTTTTCCCACACAGTATCTAGCAGGCACCTGGCTTTGGGCCACACGCCGTGTCTCAGGAGTGCTTTTCCTGGCGGCACAATCATTTTTCATGCTTTTAGGTGCATTTCTTTTTACATAAACATGTTTCAAGAGCAAGCAATATTCTTGTCGCAAGGGAGACAACTTGTTTGGAGAGTAGTTAGAGCTGTTAATGTGATCGTCTGAAAATTAGTCTAAGCACTGCTACAGTGTAACTTTATTGGGGTATTAAGTGCTGCAGGTGAAATGCTGAATGTAGCGGAACACCAAATGACTCCGGTATGTCTGGATCATTTTCGTCTATAATGTGTGCTTTTGAAATATACAACAAATGGTACTATTTATCGCCTGCATAGTTTTAGAAGCAAGTACATCCAGAGGGAAAAGCAGTGCAGCTGAAATGTGCATAATAAAGCCCATGCGACACATTTACATCTCACAAGCTTATTTAGTATACAGTGCATGTATTTTACTATTCCGGATGTTTATATAGCGCTTGCATTTTCTATAGAGCTTTCAACCGTGTGTTGTCACCATTTGCATCATTCAATGTCCCATTAAAATTGGCATTGTAAGCTCCGGTTCATGCAGGAATCGCACCACATTCCTGTGCAAATTTTTGCCCATCAGTTTGTATGGCTCAAGACACGCCACATCCCCAGGAAAAGGGCGCAGGCATTTTATAACCGCACTGGAATCGGATCTCATCAGTGTTCATACCCATGTGATCCAGTTCAGTCAAACGAACGCACTGCGTTCTGCAGCTTGCTTTTGGGACCTCATTCACTTTAAATGGACACCTGCAGCAGATCGCATGAACACTGTGCGATTGCTATGCAGTGTGATGCAGGAAACGTAGCCATTCCTGTGTGTTTCCTGCATCGCATAAGCGTGATTTGAGGCTCAGTCTGTAAGAGGCAATTGAGCTCTGCATCCAACTTTGGTAGAAGATGGTTGCTATATCACTATTTGATGGGGGGGGGGGAAGAGGCAGGGGGAATAAGGAGGCCAGAATAAATCTGAGAATAAGGTCATCTAGGATTTTCACACTGGAACCTAAAGCCAGGTACACAATTCAGCAGGTTGCATGAAAAGATGACGGTTGGAGCTGCTGTGATCGCTATGCAAGGACCCCTCTGAGCTGTTGTTCTGACAGGGAGTCCACCCCCCTGCCAAAACACTCCCATCAGCGCTCTCTGCCATTGACTGAGAGCGCTGATCGGAAGTTGGTCGGATGCTGGTTTTCCAGCATGTAAGTCCGTCAGAAGCCGGCTTACACACGGGCATTCTCCCTGTGTGGGGCTTAAAGCCTAGTGCACACAGGTCGAATGTCGGGCAGCATTTGTCGGTTCAATGGAAATCGGCCGACATCCAGTCTGTGTGTACTAAAGCCGGTCTGACAGAAGCAAGCTGTTCGGCTGGCTTCTGTCAAAGAGGCGTGACCAAAAAAGGTATGCCAATCGGCATCCTATCAGCGCTCTCAGCCAATGGCTGAGAGCACTGAACAGTGTGTTTTGGGGAGGGGGTCATCCCCCCTGTCAGAACACAATAGCTCAGCAGGGGAGATTCCTGTACTAACATCACATGGTTAGTACAGTGGCTGCCCCCAAGCTGTCAGTTTTTCTTTCGTTCAGTCCGCTGGGTTGAATGAAAAAAAAAAAACTTGTATCGTGTACAAGGCTTAAAGGGGTTGTAAACCCTTGTGTTTTTTCACCTTAATGCATCCTATGCATTAAGGTGAAAAAACTTCTGAACGTGTCCAGCCCCCCTGTTTTACTCACCTGAACCCGTTCGTTCCCTCTGTGGAGACGCATTCTTCCTCTCTGCCTGTTGTCTCGGCTCTTGATTGGATAGATTGATAGCAGTGCAGCCATTGGCTTTCGCCGCTGTCAATCAAATCCAATGACGCGGGGGCGGGGCCTAGTCCCACTTTCTGTGTGAATACAAGCAGGACTTGGTAGTGCGCCCGTACGGGTGTCCACCAAGGAGAGCACTTCTCCAATGTGGACACTGTTGTGAGGAGGAGCTACCAGCACCGCTGGGGGACCCCAAAAGAGCATGGTTGGGGCCACTCTATGCAAAACAAACTGCTCAGTGGAGGTAAGTATGATATGTTTATTTATTTTTTATTTTTTTAAACAAGGGTTTACAAACCCTTTAAGGCTGGCCATTGATGCCTTGTTTTCTTTCAGAGGTTTGATGGGGAAAAAAACACAAAAGGATTCCCCCATCCACACAAGCCTGGTAGATGGAGTAATCATCCCTGCTGTGCCATTGTATTCTGACGGCAGGATTCCTCTATCAGAATACACTGATAAGCGGCTGCATCCAGCTGATTGAGAAACATTTTCCAATACCCCCATTCAACAGAACAGGAACGGCCATAGATGGATTGAAATTTAGTCGGTCCCTTCTGAACAGGCCGAATTTTGATCCATCTATGAGCAGCTTTAGCAACCCCTGTGAAGAAGAATAAATGAAATAACAGTAATTGGGAGCTTTCCAGTGAAATCTGCCGAGACACTGCACATTTTTCTGAAATACCCATTCAAAAGCATCTGCATTTGATGCATTTTAGGGATTCCTTTCAACTGTTTTGAATGAGAAAATTAATATTAAAGGATCAAAAATACAAGCATTTATCTTATTTATGTTCGCTCTGCACGTGTGTATGTATAGTTGCTGTCAGTAAATAGGGAAAATACATTTCAGTCAAGAGATTTTACTGTGTCAGGGAGCTTGAAAACACATTGATATATGCAAGGCCTTAAAGACCTATAGAAGATGTTTATATTGAGTTTATTATAAATGGCTCCCAAAATCTAGGCCTCGTCAGTATTCAAGTCCATTTTTTACATTGCCTCTACTTTGTCTGGCCCTGATGTATTGTATGTGTAATACAACAGCTGACATTTATTACATAATATTTCATCAAGATGGTACCGTTATGGATGGTCTTGCCTGCTTTTGGTGTAATGATAAAATCGGGTTACGGTGCAGACAAGAAAAGGTAATTGAAAAGTGCAGCGTTCTGCTTTAAATGCATTAATGATCCATCCCGGCTCACAGAGTCTTGCATCGTGTCACCCGATGTGCTCCTGTCTCTGTTACTCTTACATGGTGTTTCTATTTATTTTCCTATTCAACAAGCATGAGCTGGGAGGCAGAAGCAGCCTCTGTGGACTCGGTTTCACCACCTGGATATTTTATCATAAATCCTAGCTGTCTGCTAAGTATTTGTTGTGTGGCTGGTCACAATAAATCTCACCGGTACACTTGAGCAGACTTGCTAAAAAGGTAGAACAGGAAGCCCTGGCAACAACTTGTATATCTCCGTTAGGCCTGCTGTAGAAACTGTATCTTTAACAGTTACACTTTATGTATGAATCTATATGTATTGTGTATACAGTTGTGCTCATAAGTTTACATAACCTGGCAGAATTAATGATTTCTTGGCCATTTTTCAGACAATATGAATGATAACACAAAACTTTTCTTTTACTCATGGCTATTGTTTGGTTGAAGACAATTATTCTCAATCAACTGTGTTTACACTTTTTAAATCCTAATGACAACAGAAACTAGATCAAAAGTTTACATACCATGTATTGCCCCCTTTAACATCAATGACAGCTTGAAGTCTTTTGTGGTATTTGTGGATGAGGCTCTTTATCTTCTCAGATGTTAAACCTGCCCATTCCTCTTGGTAAATAACGTCCAGTTCCTGTAAATTCTTGGGCTGTCTTGTATGAACAGCACGTTTGAGATCTCCCCAGATTTGCTCAATGATATCACGGTCAGGAGACTGAGACGGCCACTCCAGAACCTTCACTTTATTCTGCTGTACCCATTGACATGTCGACTTGGCCTTGTGTTTTGGATCATGGTCATGTTGGAATGTCCAAGTATGTCCCATGCGCAGCTTCCTGGCTGATGAATGCAAATGTTCCTCCAGTATTTTTTGATAACATACTGCATTCATCTTGCCATCAATTTTGACCAATTTTTTTGTGCCTTTGTAGCTCACACATCCCCAAAACATCAGCGACCCACCACCGTGTTTCACAGTAGGAATGGTGTACCTTTCATCATAGGCCTTGTTGACTCCTCTCCAAATGTAGCATTTATGGTTGGGGCCAAAAAGCTAAATTTTGGTCTCATCACTCCAAAAAACTTTGTGCCAGAAGGTGTGAGGCTTGTCTCTGTGCGGTTTGGTGTATTGTAAGCGGGATACTTTGTGGCATTTGCGTAGTAATGACTTTCTTCTGGCAACTCGACCATGCAGCCCATCTTTCTTCAAGTGTTTCCTTTTTGTGCATCTTGAAACCACACCACACCACATGTTTTCAGAGAGTCTTGTATTTTACTGAAGTTATTTGTGGGTTTTTCTTTGCATCCTGGCAGTTGTGGCTGAAATTTTAGTTTGTCTACCTGACTGTGGGTTGGTTTCCACAGAACCCCTATTTCTCTTCCGTTCATAGACGGACACAGCATCCTTTGACAGTAGGGTTATATCCGCTTCCCTTTAGGAGAGTTTAGACAGAAAAAAAGCATTTGAGGCCTCGTACACACGACCAGACATGTCCGATGAAAACAGTCCACGGACCGTTTTCATCGGACATGTCTGCTGGGATCATTTGGTCTGATGTGTGTACACACCATCAGACCAAATTCCCCGCTGACAGAATACACAGTGACGACGCGGCTGCGACGATGACGCGGCGACGTGCGCGAACCCGGAAGTTCAATGCTTCCACCCATGCGTCGAATCACTTCGACGCCATGCGCGGGTTCTCGGGCCAGCAGACATGTCCGATGAGTCGTACTGACCATCGGACATGTCCGACGGACAGGCTTCCAGCGGACAAGTTTCTTAGCATGCTAAGAAACTTTTGTCTGCTGGAAACCTGTCCGCCCGGCCAGGAGTCCGGTCCGGTAGGCCCTACACACGGTCGGACATGTCCGCGGAAACTGGTCCGCGGACCAGTTTCAGCAGACATGTTCGGTCGTGTGTACGAGGCCTGAGTGTTAACAACACATTCCGAAGTGCAGCTCCTCCCAGAGGGCGTGCCCCCCCCCCCCGGGTATAACCCACACCCTGCTCTAGCAGCCTCAGTTTTTTCCTGCCTAACGACAGGAGAGGTCAGGCACTTCTAGAGTCCTGTACTCTGGAGATTTTTTTCTTGCGATTTTTCTCGCTTTTTATTAATTTGTTTCTGCATTTTTGAATCCTGTGATTCTTCTATCAACAGCCAACTGGGTGACAGGCTGGGTCTTAAATCTTGTAGTCCCCCCATGTTCGGCCATCGTGTGCCGGCCCTTAGCTCAGCTTTGGGATGTCCACGACAGGCCCCGTTGCTCCAGGGGCGGCCGGGGAACATTTTGTTCTAGGGCACACATGACCGGCCTTTATGGCTTTGTCACAGTGTGTCTGGCCGACAGCCATGCCGTTTTATGCGAATGTTGGTTCTGTCTGGGATACCTCAAGCCGGTGGTCGCAGGACGGGTAAGTAGTGGCCCCTTGCTCAAGTAAGTGGTCTGGCTGGAATTTTCCCCTGAGGAGGTCGACTGAGGGTTTGCCCTGCTTTCCTCTCTCCCTCCTTCCCAGTTTCTGGGTGACGGCCGTGAGGATGTGCATGTTGTGTGCTTGTTATCAGGCCAAAATCACCAGGGTATGTAAACTTTTGGCCAGGGTTATTTGGCTAGTTTCTATTGTCATTATGATTTAAAAAGAGTAAACACAGTTGATTGATAATAAATGGCTTCAGCCAAACGCTAACCATGAGTGAAAGAAAAGTTTTTGTGTTAGAATTCATATTCTGTGAAAAATGATCAAGAAATCATAAATTCTGACAGGATATGTAAACTTATGAGCACAACTGTATATATGTGTGTGTGTGTGTGTGTGTGTATTTATGTATATGTGTATTATACACACACACACACTATATATATATATATATATATATATATATATATATATATATATATATATATATATATATATATATATATATATATATATATATATATTAGGGCTGTGCGTTAAACGCGATATTAACGGCGTTAACGCAAACCCATGTTAACGCCGTCAATATTTTTGTCGCGCGATTAACGCAGGAGCCCTCGGGTGGACATGCAGAGTGTGCAGCAGCGCGGCGCGGCTTACCTTTTCGCTGGATTCACAGACAAGTTACTCACCTTGTCCCTGGATCCAGCGATGCCACCCCGCTGTGTGATCGAGCGGGTCCTCCTTGCTTGGCGAGTCCTCCTTGCTTGGCGGGTCCTCCTTGCTTGGCGGGTCCTCCTCGCTCGGCGGGTCCTCCTCGCTCGATTCACAGTGCCTGTGTGACGCCGAGCTCCGTTCCCTGCGACGTTACGACGCACGGGAGCGGAGAACGGCGCCAAATTTAAAAAAGTAAACAAACACAATACACACAGTATACTGTAATCTTATAGATTACAGTACTGTATGTAAAAAATACACACCCCCCTTGTCCCTAGTGGTCTGCCCAGTGCCCTACATGTTCTTTTATAAAATAAAAACTATTCTTTCTGCCTGAAAAACTGTAGATTGTCCAAAAGTGGCCCTTTATGTCAAAAATGGTTATAGATCAGCTAGAAAACAGCGATAATAAATTATAATCACTTGCAGAATTGTGCGATATTTGTGGGGAAATTCGTCATAAATTAGAGCGATTAATCGTGAGTTAACTATGACATTAATGCGATTAATCGCGATTAAAAATGTTAATCGTTTGACAGCACTAATATATATATATATATATATATATATATATATATATATATATATATATATATATACATACATACATACATACATACATACATACATACATACATATCCCCTGTCACAATGTATAGATGGTAACTCTGTTGTAGGAAGGCATTGTACAGCACATAAAACAGTCTATACAGTAGGCTTTTCCTTAGCTAAGTAACAGTCTGATGGGTAAGTTCTCCCAGTTTTCTCACACAGCAAACAGTCATGTATTTTCACTCCTCACAGAATTGTTAACAGTCCTCAGTACAGCCCCCTCTTCTTGTGAGGCTTCACACCCCTTCTTTAACAAATTAGGTACTCTGGTAGATGGACCAGACTGGTCATGCTGCAGACTTGTCCAAACTCTTCCGCAGCCCAAACTCCAGGCCCTACAGAGGAGTTTCTTTATCGTACATCACGGGACACAGAGCCAGTCATTACATAATGGATTAAGGGTCACCAGCAGTGATTGGACACTGGCACAACCAATTGAAGACGGTTCCCATCCATATAACCCCTCCCATCAGGGAAGTACCTCAGTTTTTCCGCCAGTGTCTAAGGTGTTGGACGTGATTAGTATGTGCTAAAGTAAAGCTCTGCCAAAGAGACCCTCTGGGGGTAAAAAGAGCTATGCTTTCGGATCCATCCAAGACGCTTAAGTATTATGCCAAAACTGGATGGGATCCGGGCCTTTTCCTAAAATATTGAGTAGGCGTCTCCTTTTTGGCCGCCACTGGGTGGGAGTAAGGAGCTTTGTACTCGCCATGCTCCATACAGTGTCCGGTTCCCTTGGACAAGCACGCTGATCTCCTCCGCTGCAGAGCTCTGCCTGTTACACGGCCGTCTCTCCCTCCTCTCAAACGAAACCAGAGTAGCTGTTTAGCAGGTCTGGAGATACTTCCCCCACCCCAGCGCTGCCGCCATTGACCCTAGGTCGCGTGCGCACCGGAGGAGAAACGGGGTCGCGAGTGTGCGCGCGCACATATGAAAAGTATTCCTAAAAGAGCACGCTTCAAATGCCCACATCTTTGATGCCCGTTGGCTGCTTGCTGGATCATGTAAGAAATTACAGTATGAGGACAGTTAGGACAAGATCCAAATTATATAGTATGAGTGCTAAGAATCACTGATGGTGCTTTTATTTAAAAAATGCTTAGGCGAATGGAGCTTCACTTTAATTGAACAAGCTGAAGTGAAAAGCCGATTGGCTACCATGCAGAGCTGCATCAGATTTTGCACTCTCCAGTTCTAGTAAATCAACCCCAGTGTGTGCCCTTTTTTATCTAGACTGTGTCACATACCCTCCCCCTACCTCTGTTCAAATCCGTTGGGTAAAACACTTTTCCCTAGGAAGCCATGGATCTTGGAGAGGCAACTGTATTCCAATTAAGTTTTCTGTTCTCCATGGTAAAAAATACATTTTGTCCTGTAAGAAACTCACATTACTTTAGAATGTTTCTCTTTCACCTGGCATATCCACTTAAATATTAACTTTTATAGTATGTTACATGTGTTACGCCCTTATTTAGGGTGTTTATATATAACATGCTGCCAAGTGGACTCCCTTCCCAGGTGGCAAATGAGCTTGGAGCAGATTCGTAGTGATTGCCACACCTACTGTTTATTGACACTTCCTCAAGCTCTCAAACCATTACGACCTGAGAGAGGACATCCATGCCCACACTTGGGTATCTTTTATTTTTTACCACAAATGCTTTTTTGAAGTTAGGAGTAACTGTTTTTTTAAACCGCAAGTCTTTTTCACTTGCTGCACTTTCTGCTTTGCAGTCATTGTGTACGCTCTGTCCTTGGTTAGGTCTGTCAAGCGAACTGCAGTGGTGGAAAAACTAGGGTTACACCTTCTATAGTAGCTGACTATACCCAGGAAGGTTTGCTTCTGCTTTTTGGTCACTGGCTGCAGTCACTATTGATCGTCAGACCTTGATTACTTTCTTAGTCGGTATTAAAAATGACCCAATCATCTAGGTAGGTGTCTCCATACTTCTGGTGTTGCTAAGAATTTTATTTGTAGCCCTTTAAAAGACTGGGGGGGGGGGGGGTTACTTGGCACATTGACAAAATGTTGAAATGTGTAATATCACCAGCATCCTTTTCCTTTAAGTGTGCTGTGTTCTGATGACTTACCTGGCTCAGAGCGGATCGGAGTGTAAAAAAAAATTCAGAAGTTCAGAAAGAGACTACTTTGAAGGACGCCCAAGCTCCTCTCTAATGAGAGCTGACAACACAAAGCAGTTTTGTGGAGTGTGGTTAGCCCTGCCCTGTTTTCTTTTAATAAAATACTCACTCACCTACTCCTTCATCTCCACCATATAAAGAATAATCATTCAGTAGTCTCCAAATATAATCTAGGAGAGCTTAGAATGACAATTGCATGGTCATGCTACACTGTACCCAGTTCCCACAAATAGACCTTTCTTTTGGTGGGATTTGATCACTGCTAGGGGTTTTTATTTTTTATTTTTTGTACAAATTGTTTGTAAATAAGTACTTTTTTTCCTTCACTGATGGGCACTGATTTGGCTGCACTGATAGGCTGCTCTGACGGGCACTGAAAGGCTGCACTGGTATGCGGCACTGAAAGGCTGTACTGGTATGCGGCACTGAAAGGCTGTACTGGTATGCGGCACTGAAAGGCTGTAATGGTATGCGGCACTGAAAAGGCTGTACTGGTATGCGGCACTGAAAAGGCTATACTGGTATGCGGCACTGAAAGGCTGTACTGGTATGCGGCACTGAAAAGGCTGTACTGGTATGCGGCACTGAAAGGTGGCACTGAAAGGCTGTACTGGTATTCGGCACTGAAAGGCTGCACTGTTATGCGGCACTGGGCATCACTGGTGCACAGATTTTGGCATTGATTTTGGCAAAACAAAAGAAAGAAGGCGCCACCAGGTCAGGAACAATGTGATTTTAATTTTACAATAGGTGCATTATCCACTTACATTTAAAATTAGAGAATTCGGCATACAAGTCCTTGCTGGCCCATAGGTGGCGATCATCCGCTGCAGATGTAGGCTGTGATGTTAAAAATATCCCCTGGGATCTTCGTCAGCTGGGAAACCAGGAAGTCCAGGCAATGTGTGCACCAAGAGTAAGGCTTGAGACACAGACACAAACGGCGTGGGAACGTGATGATGTCACGGGCAGCGACCGAGCGACAACATTTCGGAGAATGCTTGAAAAAGGAGCGCGCCTAGCAGCCTATGGTGCATGCTCCGAAACGTCGTCGCTCTGTCGCTGCCCGTGACATCATCGCGCTCCCACGCTGTTTGTGTCTGTGTCTCAAGCCTTACTCTTGGTGCACACATTGCCTGGACTTCCTGGTTTCCCAACTGACGAAGATCCCAGGGGATATTTTTAACCTCACAGCCTACATCTGCAGCGGATGATCGCCACCTATGGGCCAGCAAGGACTTGTATGCCAAATTCTCTAATTTTAAATGTAAGTGGATAATGCACCTATTGTAAAATTAAAATCACATTGTTCCTGACCTGGTGGCGCCTTCTTTCTTTTGTTTTGCATATTTGGAGCCTGCTCTCATCTTCCCCCTGGAGGCTTGCCCTGGAACATGGACTCTGTATTATTTTAATCTATAGGATTTTTTCCATTCCCCATTCCAATTTCTCCCATTGTGTGACACACGCTGTATAATACATAAAAGGACTATCATTCAACGGACATATTGTCTTGCATAACTGATTACAGCGCCACTACCCCCATTGTTATTGATTTTGGCAAAGAGTGGCATACCTGCTGGTCATCAGTGGTGGCAATCCCTGGTGGTCCTGGGTGGTCATCCGCAGGTGAACTGCGTTTATAATCAATCAGTGCAGAGCCCCCCTGTCAGGAGAGCAGCCGATCAGCTCTCTGACACACAGCTTTTCTTGTTTACACTGTGATCAGCCGAGATTGGAACGCGATGGATCACATGGTAAAGCGCCTCCGTCAGAGGCTCTTTATCGAGATCGGTGTTGCGGTGTGACTGACACGACGCACCGCTGTTTTCCACCCTGCCTGCTGCCACAGGCACGCCGGCTGTTATCCTAAAAGACGTCATCCGATGTCCAGTCAGGATAACAGAACCACTGCCCTACCATCATTCTGCTATAGGTCGGGCGGGAAGTGGTTTAAAGATTAATTCCGGGTATGGATATTTTTACATTGGCCCAGCTTGGCTATGCATATACCATGCCTGGTCGATCCCCCTGGAATCTGGAAATTGCTGTAGTAGGCACCACAGTCCACTGTAAAGTGCAAATAGAAGTATGCTATAAGCTGGGTAGGGGGGCGTGTCAGCATGAGACAGAGAAACAGAAGTACACTGCTCTTACCAGTGAAGAGCTGTGCAGGGGGTGTGTCAGCATGTCTGACTGTTGGCTTACAGACAGATTGTGCACCCAACTAGAATGCAAGAAGGAAACTGACCACACTGGGATGGAGGTGCTCCCATGCACGTGGTCAGTTTGAGATGGAAAGGCATGGTGACTGATGGGATCACCAGATATTTCACACAAAGGAATCAATACAAAGAGTACAGGATACTTTTTCTTATAAGTATATAGTAACACAGATGCATATCAGAAATTTTAATTGTTGGGGTAACATATACTTTATCACATTTATTATTTTGAAGGGTTAGTGATCGAAAGTCCTCGTAAAGATACGACACCTCATCCCTGGTTTGGTTGAGTAAAGGGTTTTGAATTGTTGCCTAAATTTTTTTAAAACTTACTGTATTCTAGAGCCTTTCACTGAGATGGTCTAGTCTTAAATCCCCTGACGAAGCCAATGATTGGCGAAACTAGTTGGGTAGACTTGATCTGTGATCTATGACCTGTATCTCTATGTATTGCTCCCACGATCTGTTTTGCTCTATTGTCATTTGAACCAGATTTTATCTTTTTGTAACTTAATAAAATTGTCTTATTTTTATAAATAAATGATATGTTTGGTTTCTATTTTGGCACCGCAATAATCCCGTATCCTCCAAATCCCTTTACATTATTATTTTATATTTTATCTTTTTGCTACTCGGCTGTAATTTTTATACATGTGGTTTAGAAATGAAAGTAAATATCAGGTCGTCTTATGTACAGTAAGGCTCACCATAGGTGGTGCAAATTTCTTGTGGTTGCAGGAAAGAAATTTCAGTGCTGACAGGGGAATCCCTCCTGCCGAGAAATTGTCTGCGGGCAGGGGAAGCGCTGATCATTACTATATAGCATCCACTAGTGATAATCACAGGTAAATCCAACAGGCTGGTTTTACCCAAGTTGATCGATCAATTAACATAATACATTCATCCTGCCCTTACACAGTTTGACTCTCGGCTGGTTAAGTAGGAAATTTGAACGATCTATGGCTGGCCTTAATTTTTAGAGCATTTTTGTGATATTATTTAAATGAATACTTTAACGGTACATTACAGAGTTTTAAAGTTCTTAGCATCTGCAGGAAACTATCTTTCCTGCAGATGTTGCCATTTTTTATCTAAAGCTGTGTGCTATAAAATTATTGCAGAAAGTAACTTAATTTTATTATACTTTTAGTCCCATCTTGCCAGCTGATGTGAGAGATGAAAATGGTGTGAATTCAGAAATGCCAATTGAGAATACCCAGGAAGAAAGTGTCTGTCCAGGTATGATATTTATTTTCTGTTAATTCTACTTAAATACATTAATGAGCGCGTTTGGAACTTGACTGGCCTACACAGAGTCCTCAACCCGATAGAACACCTTTGGGATGAATTTAAGTGGAGACTGCAAACCAGGCATTCTTGTCCAACATCAGTGCCTGATCTCACACATGCGCTTCTGGTGGATGGTCAAACATCGACACACTCCTAAACCTTGTGGACAGTCTTCCCAGAAGAGTTGAAGCTGTTATAGCTGCAAAGGGTGGGCCAATTCATGTGCGTGTAAGGCCGAGTACTCACGAGCAGACATGTCCGATGAAACCGGTCCGCGGACCGTTTTCATCGGACATGTCTGCCCGGGGACTTCTGTTCGATGGCTGTACACACCATCGAACAGAAGTCCGCGCGTAAACAATCCGCGGGGCGTGTCCGCGGTGTCGCCGCGTCGATGACGCGGTGTCGCCGCGACAATGACGCGGCGACGTGGGCGGCCTGCCTTTAAAATGCTTCCACGCATGCGTCGAAGTCATTCGACGCATGCGAGGGATGGCGGGCGGCAGGACATGTACGGTAGGTCTGTACAGACGACCGTACATGTCAGATCCGCCCGAAAATGGTCCGCTCGTGCCTACACACGGCCAAACATGTCTGCTGAAACTGGTCCGCGGACCAGTTTCAGCAGACATGTTTGGTCGTGAGTACGGGGCCTAAAGGCAGGCAGTCCAATACTTTTGGTAATATAGTGTAGGTTCAATTTGAACTAGGAGCTCTCCCCTATTTGCAGAGCTGTTGTCCTTTAAAGAGTAACTACACTTTTGTTGAGAAACAAACCTTCCCCTCTGGGTGATCTGTGTACATTGCAGGTATTTTAACAAACTTTGATGCAGATTCCTACCTGTTTCTGCTCTGAAGAAATACTGTGTAGCTATTTGTTGAGCGTAGAGTGAATCTGAAAGTTGGTTGCGCTGATTGATTTTAAGTATACTGAAGCTCTTTACACCAACTGTGTACAGAATGCCTCAGGTTACCATATTGCATTGCATTGAATTTTATGGAACATTTGTGCTGCAGTTTGTAAAGGAAAGGTAATTTTTAATAACATTACATTATAAATTGTGCTATTTTATTATTTTTGCTTTTATCTCAAAAGTGGAGTTGCCTTTTAAAGTGATTGTAAAGGCTCTTCTTTTTTTTTTTTTACAAACACAGCCCGGCCCCGCCCCTTCTCTTCTCATTGGCTGACTGACTTTGAGTGCAGCAGGAGCCATTGGTGTTTTGCTTCTGTGTCAGCCAATGAGGAGGGGAGTTCCAGGCAGTGGATACACTCCTGCAACATTGCTGGATCTAGAGGGATCTCAGGTAAGTATTAGGGTGGCTGCTACACACAGAAGGCTTTTTATCTTAAAGGAACATTTTTTAAATAACAAACATGTTATACTTACCTCCACTGTGCATCTCGTTTTGCACATAGCAGCCCCGAATCCTGTCTTCTGGGGTCCCTCTGCGGCTGTCTCGGCTCCCCCTCACAAAAGCTTTCTACCTTCATGCGAGCTAGCTCTTATGGTGAAAGCTTTTGCGAGCGCACTCCCGTGATACAGCCGCCAACTGTATCACTCGGCCCCGGCGCGCCGCGTCATCTGCTGTGATTGACAGCCAATGGCTGCGCTGCTATCAATCCGCCCAGCCTAGCCAATCAACGGCCAGGCTGGGAACCGAACAGGATGACAAGCATGCGCCCGGGACTTTCGAGGGGTGAGGTAAGTAAAACGGGGGCTCGGGGGCGGGCCGGTGCTGTCAGATTTTTTTTTACCTTAAAGGGGTTGTAAAGACAAAAATATTTTCCTCTTAAATTAAAGTCTGACAGTAGCTGATAAAGTAAAAAGTAATGTTTTGCATTATAACTAGTTTGATACCTGTTGAAATCGAGCTGTTTAATTCACCTCCGTCAATCCTGAATCGTTATTCTCACTGACTTCCTGGTTTGCAGTGCGCATTCATTCTTGCTACATCACGGCTTAATGGGAACTACAGTTCCCATTAGGCTTAGCCTCCATGCCTGTGAGGGATAAGAGAGCATCTTCACACAGGGCTGTAGTCATAGGGAGGGGGTGAGCGCATTCTGCTTTCCACCATGCAAAACGGCTCAGATGCTGGTGGAAAGCAAGAAGAGGAGTGACAGGAAATGGCATTTTCAAACCTGGATTACTGTATTTTGGAGGTCAAAAGGAAAAACGAGGTAAGTGATATTTAAATGCTCTAGCTTAAAGCAATCAATTGATCTAATAAAAAACGAACCTTTAGTGTTCCTTTAATGCATAGGATGCATTAAGGTAAAAAAACTTTTACCTTTACAACCCCTTTAATGCATAGAATGTATTAAGATAAACTTTCTGCCTTTTTTATAATCGCTTTCCGTTTCCAAAGCGCCTCTTCAGCGAAAGAAGGAAAAGGTCACATTTTGCAATTTTCCGCATGTAGGCACTACATAATTTAAGTTTTAACCCAAGATAATTAATTTGAACAATATTAGAAACGAAAATATGTGATATACAGTGTTTTACTGATGATGCTATGTTTAGCTTGGCATTGAGTTTAATTTTATTTTTGGCTATGGCTTATGGCATCCCTAAGATTTACATTTGCTTTTATTTGTATAGATAATTTGTTTGTACAGTGTCAGGAAATTATATTCCGTTTTACATTTTTTCCTACAGAGACGCAGCTTAGCTCAGAAATTCAGGACAATGATCAAGAGAACCAACCCGATTTAACTGAGACTTCCCCAGAATCATCACAAGTAAGACTAGTTTAATCAATGGCATGACCGTTCACAGTAAAATCAAATGGTGTTTGAGCCTCGGTTAAAATGCTATCCCAAACAAAAGTAATATTTAAAGTACTTTTTTCCTTAAATGGAAAAATTATGTTGTGCAAAGCATGTAGACAGCTACACTGGCTTATAGCCAGCACTGCAGTTGAGTCTAAAAAAAATATGCTTTTTTTTTTTTAACGATTCTCTAGCAGCCATGTGACTTTACTGGCTCTATTTTCTATCTCTCTGGTAATGACTGAGAGTGTATACTATAGGGTGCCCCCACACCACTTTCTCCTCCAGGTCAAGCCTTGTTGGCATTCCCTTATGGCTGTGACAGAGCCTGTATACCAACACACTCCTGCTACAGGAAGAATGTAACCGTGCTGGTAGAATGTTAGCAGCGATCTTGCATTGTTGTCAAGCCTCTACAAGACATTGTCCAGATTGCTCGAAATTGTCAAGGTCACCAGGTTAAAGCAAAATTAAATGCAGGGACTTCTTCCATCCTGTTCACATAGGGCAATTACAATGGGGAAAATAATTGTGCAGATTTTATAGTTTACATTTTTTTCACAGGTCTATTTTAGATGATAGAGACAGAATATCAACCAAAAATCCAATAAAAACATGTTACAGATGTTATAAATTGAATTGCAGTTCAGTGAGTAAAATAAGTATTTGATCCCCAAGCAAAACGTGATTTTGTACTTGGTGGAGGTTTTAAACCCTTGTTTGCAAGCACTCGTAGTTGGTTACCAGGTTTGCACACATCTCAGAAAGGTTTTTGGGCCACTCTTTACAGATCTTCTCTAAATCCTTAAGGTTTCTTGGCTGTCACTTGGCAACTTGAAGTTTCAGCTTCCTCCATACATTTTCTATAGGAATAGAGACTGGCTAGGCCATTTCATGATCTTAATGTGCTTCTTCTTGAGTAACTCCTTTGTTGCCTTGGCAGTTTATTTTGGGTCATTGTCATGTTGGAAGACGCATCCACGAGACCCATCTTCAGTGTTCTGGCTGAGGGAAGAAGGTTCTCCTCCAAGATTTTACAATACATAGCCCCGTCCATTCGCCCCCTCTAAGTGGCAATGTTGGCCTGTACCTTTAGCAGAGAAGCCACCCCAAAACATAATGTTTCCACCTCCGTGCTTGATGGTAGAGATGGTGTTCTTAGGGTCATAGTCAGCATTTTTCTTCCTCCAGAAATGGCCAATCCTTCTCTGAATCATTTAGATGTTCATTTGCAAACTTTAGACAGGCCTGTGCACATGTGCCTTCTTGAGGAATGGGACCTTGCAACTGCTGCAGAATTTCAATCCATGGTGGTGTATTGTGTTACTAATGGTTTATTTGGTGACTGTGGTCCCAACTGCCTTGAGCTCATTTACAAGCTCCTCCTGTGTCTATGGTCTTGCATTTGATGGTGAGGTTTGAATGGAAGAAAGAGATTCTGTGGACAGGATAACTAGTTGTCGTTAGGAACACCTTCTTAGGAGTTCAGGGTGCTCATGCCCAACTTCTGCTGTATTCTCCATATTTTGACATAAATAAAAAATAGTATGCGCTCCTAAGCCCGTGTTACTTTTAATATAGCTGCTGTACTGGATGAGAATGTTATCTAAGAAATAAGTTATATAAATACAGTGCTCAGACAAACTAAAAAATCCCAGCAAAGTGAAGGAAGAAAATGTGTGTGTGTGTGTGTGTGTGTATGTGTGTGTGTATATATATATATATATATATATATATATATATATATATATATATATATATATATATACACACAATTATATATTCAGTGCTAATTATTATGTGCTCAATGCTATATACACAAATACCCTTCTTTTATACATAAAACCACATAATACATGAAACATCAAACCAATATAAAGTCGAAAAAATGTGTAAGAGTCCCAAATAAAAAGCTTTATGGAAGAAAAAGTGCCTTAGTGTCCGCGGTGCTTTACAACCACTGTTGCATTTTTCACTTTAAACCTTCAGTCAGCATGTGCAACCTCCCTATGCCAGCATCCATGTGAGAATAAAACAAGGGTTATGGTGTTTGGCGGACTAGTCTGGTTGATAATTAAAGAAGAATAGTGGTGGAATCCCTTAAAAGAGATGAGCGGTGCAGACCTTAGAGAGCATTGTGATTGAGGTGGTGCTGTTGAATAAGTAAGGTGGAGGAGTGGGGGACCCTCCTGTGAGCCCAAGCGTGTTTTGACCCCAAAAAGAGTGGATCTATGTATCATGTATCTATGTATGGTTTGTGGGTAGAGGTTGCACATGGTGAATGAAGGCTTAAGAGGTTTGTAACCCTGATTCACTGCCAGCCCCCCTTTTTAAGCTGCCATCCTGTAATTGTTAAAATCAATGCCTCTAAATACTTTTTTGTCATGTATCTTCATGTTGGTCACGTGACTCCCAGCTGCTCTAATACTCTGATCCAGGGCTACAGCGGGAGAGGCCAAGATCTCCCTCTGACATTAACCAGGCGGTCACGCGACTGCTGTGCTTGCCGATCGGCCCCTCCCGCTGTAGCCCTGGATCAGAATAGGAGAGTGGCCCGGAGTCACGAGACCGACCTGAAGATACATGACAAAAAGGTATTTAGAGGCTTTGTTTTTAACAAACAAGTTTTTAGTGTTTTTTTTACCAACAGCAGCAAGGGGGAGGGGCTGAGACAGCTCACACAGGCTCCTGAGCTGACAGGCAGGGAGAGGACAGGGTGGGAGGAGAAGAGAAGACCTGCGGATGATGGAGGCACATAAACTGACCGGTGTCAGGGCTCAGCAGCCTTGATAAACCATGGTCCGTTTACAGGGGAGAGCGCAGAAGTAGGCAGGTTCAGCCAGGTATTTTACAGCTTCCAGAGGGTCAGGTTAGACGGCACAAGCACTATTTAAACTGCTATAAGGGAACAGGAGGTCTTCTTCTTTTTTTTTTTTTTTTTTTTTTTTTTTTTAGGGTTGCAAACACTTTACATAGTAGATGAGGTTGAAAAAAGACACAGTTCCATCAAGTCCAACCTATGGTTGTCAGAGAAATTGGAAAATACAACAGAGGCTGTAAGGCACATGAGACACTAAGGCACCTTTTCCTTGCACTTTATTTGGGACTAAAAAAAAAAAAAAAAAAATGTGACTTTTACAAATTTTTGGGGCTTTTTATGTTGATTTGATGGTTTTATGTATAAACAAAGGGTATTTTTGTATATAGTATTGAGCACCTAATGAGCACTGTATATATTATTGTTTTTATATACAGTATCTCACAAAAGTGAGTACACCCTCACATTTTTTTAAATATTTTATTCTATCTTTTCATGTGACAACACTGAAGAAATGATACTTTGCTACAATGTAAAGTAGTGAATGTATAGCTTGTATAACAATGTAAATTTGCCGTCCCCTCAAAATAACTCAACACACAGCTATTAATGTCTAAATCGCTAGCAAAAAAAGTGAGTACACCCCTAAGTAAAAATTTCCAAATTGGGCCCAATTAGCCATTTACCCTCCTCGGTGTCATGTGACTCGTTAGTGTTTCAAGGTCTCAGGTGTGAACAGGGAGTAGGTGTGTTAAATTTGGTGGTATCGCTCTCACCCTCTCATACTGATCACTGGAAGTTTAACATAGTTACATAGTTAGTCAGGTTGAAAAAAGACACAAGTCCATGCAGTTCAACCACAAAAAAATAAACAAACAAAATAAAAAACATAGTACAATCCCATACACCCAACTCCATACCCACAATTGATCCAGAGGAAGGCAAAAAAAAACAGCAGAGCATGATCCAATTTGCTACAGCAGGGGAAAAAATTCCTTCCTGATCCCCCGAGAGGCAATCGGATTTCCCTGGATCAACTTTACCTACAAATCTTAGTACTCAGTTATATTCTGTACATTTAGGAAAGTATCCAGGCCTTTCTTAAAGCAATCTACTGAGCTGGCCAGAACCACGTCTGGATGGAGTCTGTTCCACATTTTCACAGCTCTTACTGTGAAGAAACCTTTCCGTATTTGGAGATGAAATCTCTTTTCCTCTAGACGTAAAGAGTACCCCCTTGTCCTCAGTGTTGACCGTAAAGTGAATAATTCAACACCAAGTTCACTATATGGACCCCTTATATATTTGTACATGTGGATCGTATCCCCCCTTATTCTCCTTTTCTTAAGAGTGAATAAATTCAGTTCCTCTAATCTTTCCTCATAGCTGAGCTCCTCCATGCCTCTTATTAGTTTGGTTGCCCTTCTCTCATGGTACCTCATGACAAAGAACTGAGGAACTGAAAAAAAAAATTGTTGCTCTGCAATGAAGATGGCTTGGGCTATAAGAAGATTGCCAAGACTCTGAAACTGAGCTGCAGCACGGTGGCCAAGACCATACAGAGGTTTAACAGGACAGGTTTCACTCAGGCCTCACCATGGTCTACCAAAGAAATTGAGTGCACGTGCTCAGCGTCATATCCAGAGGTTGTCTTTGGGAAATAGACGTATGAGTTTTGCCAGCATTGCTGCAGAGGTTGGGGGGGTCAGCCTGTCAGTGCTCTGACCATACGCCGCACACTGCATCAAATTGGTCTGCATGGCTGTTGTCCCAGAAGGAAGCCTCTTCTAAAGATGATGCACAATAAAGCCTGCAAACAGTTTCCTGAAGACATGTAGACTAAGGAAATGGATTACTGGAACCATGTCCTGTGGTCTGATGAGATCAAGATAAACTTATTGGGTTCAGATTGTGTCAAGCATGTGTGGCGGTAACCAGGTGAGGAGTACAAAGACAAGTGTGTCTTGATTGATTGATTGATTTTAATTTTCTTTACAGCGCCACATACACCCAAGAGGGTGTGCCTAAGCGATGGAAGGAGATCCAGTGATCTATTCTGAACCAAAAAGCAATCTAAAGAAAGAAAAAAAGAGACTACGTAGACGAACTGGTGGCTCGTGTACATATATAAGAGGAAAAGCTATGTATAGCATATAAACAATACAAGACAAACAGGAACAAAAGGAGGGGGAACAAGGAGGTTTAGGGTGAGGAGGACACAGGGCAGGGGAGGGGAAGAGGACCAAGGTATTGATTTGATTAGAGGTGGTCAAAATCAACTTGCCTCAAAGAGGAAAGTTTTCAGGGCCTTTCTGAAGGTGATAAGAGCGGTAATCTGTCTCAGAGGCAACGGGAGAAGGTTCCAAAGTGTGGCGGCTCTGGCTCTGAAGGAGCGGCCACCGCTCGATGTCAGCCTTACTAAAGGGGTGGCAGCAAAGTCCAGGTCGGCCGATCTCAAGGCCATGGGGGGGTGGTAATGTATGGCCATGTTATTAATGAACAATGGGCCTTGTTGTTTGAATATGTCTTGCCTACAGTCAAGCATGGTGGTGGAAGTGGAAAGGGAATAGCCGATCCAGGTGGGAACCCAGACGAACATCCACCGTTGCAGACAACTCAGGTGCAGGCAATGCACTTAGCAACGCAGGAACAAAGATTGTCTCTGGACAGCCGCACACTGAACAAATTATAGCCTTTATTGAATAAAGGACAGCACTATAAGTCACAGCAACGTAAAATAAAATATAATATTTTACGTTGCTGTGACTTGTAGTGCTGTCCTTTTTTCAATAAAGGCTATAATTTATTCAGTGTGCGGCTGTCCAGAGACAATCTTTGTTTCTGCTATGGTGGTGGAAGTGTCATGGTCTGTGGGCTGCATGAGTGCTGCCAGCACTGGATAGCTAAAGTTCACTGAGAGAACCATAAATGGCAACATGTACTGTGACATACTGAAGCAGAGCTTCCCCTCCCTTCGAAGACTGGGCCACAGGGCAGTATTCTAACACACCTCCAAGGCAACCACTACCTTGATAAAGAAGCTGAGGGTAAAGGTGATGGACTGGCCAAGCATGTCTCCAGAAGTAAACCCTATTGAGCGTCTGTGGGGCATTTTCAAACGGAAGTTGGAGGAGCACAAGATCTCTAACATCCACCAGCTCCGTGTTGTCATCATGGAGGAGTGGAAGAGGACTCCAGTGGCAACCTGTGAAGCTCTGGTGAACTCCATGCCCAAAAGGGTTGAGGCAGTGTTGGAAAATAATGGTGGTCACACAAAATATTGATACTTTAGGACCAATTTGGACATTTTCACTTAGGGGTGTACTCACTTTTGTTGCCAGCAGTTTAGACCGTAATGGCTGTGTCTTGAGTTATTTTGAGGGACAGCAAATTTACACTGTTATACAAGCTGTACACTCACTACTTTACATTGTAGAAAGGTGTAATTTCTTCAGTACTGTCACATGAAAAGATAGAATAAAATATTTACAAAAATGTAAGGGGTGTACTAATTTTTGTAAGATACTGTATGTGTACATATAATGGATAAAAAAAACTCTATACACCCCTGTTAAAATGTCAGGTTTCTGTGATGTAAAAAAAATGAGATAAAGATAAATAATTTCAGAAATCTTTCCACCTTTTAATGTGACCTTTTAAACTGTACAACTCAGTTGAACAACAAAAAAACTGCGCTAACACACAATAAACACCAAGGCAGCAGCTATCGTGTGAAGTACACAAATAAACATAAAAAACAAAAAGCTGCGCCAAACTGAAATCTTTTAGGTGGATGGAAGTAAATATAATATGGTTGCATACGTGTGCACACCCTTAAATTAATACTTTTTTAAAGCACCTTTTGATTTTATTACAGCACTCAGTCTTTTTGGGTATGAGTCTATCAGCATGGCACATCTCGACCTTGCAAAATTTGCCCACTCTTCTTTGCAAAAAAAACACTCCAAATTTGACAGATTGCGAGGACATTTTCTGTGCTAACCCCTTCTTAGATCACCATACAGTTTTTTAATCGGATTCAGGTCTGGGCTCTTGGTGGGCCATTCCAAAACATTAATCTTCTTCTGGTAGTCATTCCTTTGTTGATTTGGATGTATGCTTTGAGTCGTTGTCATGCTGAAAGATGAAGTTCCTCTTCATGTTCAGCTTTCTAGCAAAAGCCTGAAGGTTTTCTGTCGATATTAACTGGTATACTGTATGGAACTGTTTTTAATTCTCTCTACCTTGACTAAGTCCCCTGTTCCAGCTGAAGAAAAGCAGCCCCAAAGCATGATACTGCCACCATCATGCTTCACTGTGGGTATGGTATTCTTTTAGTGATGTGCAGTGTTTTTGCGCCAAACATATCTTTTGGAATTATGGCCAAAAAGTTCAACCTTGGTTTCATCAGACCATAACACATTTTCCCACATGCCTTTGGGAGAGTTCAGATGTGTGTTTGCCAAATGTAGACAGGCTTGGTTGTTTTTCTTGGTAAAAAAATGCTTCTGTCTTGCCAATTTACCCCATAGCCCAGACATGTGAAAAATACGGGAGATTGTTGTCACACGTACCACACAGCCAGTACTTGCCAGATATTCCTGCAGCTCCTTTTAATCGCAATATGACGTCAGCAAAGGGGTTCTGGTATCCTGACCGGATGTCATATGAAGTGATCAGGACAACAAGCTGGCGCGCAGCACGGCAATTGGAGGTGCTGTGTGTCCATCTGACACACTGCATCTCCGATCGTGGCATGGAGCCTCTGACGGACCAATCACAGCTGATCATCGCTTGAACCAGTAAGTGCCGGTAAACGGATTTTCTCGGTTTGCACTGACAGGGAGAGACTATCAGCGTCTCTCGCCGTCAGAGGGGGGTCTGCACTGATAATCACATTGAATACCAATGCAGCCCCCATCAGAGGGTGCCCATCAGCTGCCAGCCTGTGCCCCATAAAGAACACCTGTCAGTGCCCAAATTTTTTTTTCAAAAATGTAGTTGTTTTTTAGTTTGGGAAAAAATATAAACCCAGTGGTGATCAAATACAACTAAATTATAAAAAAATTATAAAAATCGTGTTTGGGTACAGTGTTACATGACCGCGCAATTGTCATTCAAAGTGCGACAATGCTGAAAGCTGAAAATTGTCCTGGGCAGGAAGGGGCGCAAGTGACTGGTATTGAAGTGGTTAATGTTACTGTAGGCCTTTTGGCAGCCTCCCTGACCAGTTTTCTTCTGGTCTTTTCATCAATTTTGGAGGGACGTCCAGTTCTTGGTAATGTCACCATTATGCCATATTTTCTCCACTTGATGATGACTGTCTTCGCTGTGTTCCATGGCATATCTAATGCCTTGGAAATTCTTTTGTACCCTTCTCCTGACTGATACCTTTTAGCACCTGATACCTTTTAGCACTGAGATCCCTCTGATGCTTTGGAAGCTCTCTGCAGACCATAGCTTTTGCTGTAGGATGCGACTAAGAAAATGTCAGGAAAGACCTTCTATAACAGCTAAACTTTTATTTTGGGTTAAAAAAATAATGGCAGGTGTGTATGGTCTCCTATTTAACATGAGTTTGAATGTGATTCATTTTGAATACCACTACATGCCCAGTTAGAAGAGGGTGGGCACACTTGTGCAACCACATTATTTAATTTTTTTATTTTTACATCCCCCCCTAAAAGATTTCAGTATGTTTTTCAATTGAGTTGTACAGTTTATATGTCACATTAAAGGTGAAAAATGTTCTAAAATGATTTATATTTATGATTTTTTTTACATCACAGAAACCTGACATTTTAACAGGGGGTGTTACAGCAGGTGTGCAGACCCAGAATCTCGCCAATAGTGTCCCTGCAAGCAAGTGTAAGAAACTGACAGGGGTTTAACTCTCTCTAGCATCTACCATAAAGTGAAATATCTTGTGTCAATCTGTTATGCCTGTACATTCGACCTTTGGACAAGCTTTTCTTTCCTGGCATGCACATCCACTGTTATGTACATATTGGAGGATCTCTAGCTGTTTGCTTTAATTAATGTAGTCCTCTGGAGCACCAGGCTATCCTAATTCATGTCTGCCATTTACACGTAGATGAACAGAATATCAGGGAAAAAAAGAACCACCCTTTATATTCCAGTTTCCCATAGCCATCTGATACTATTGTTCATGGCCATACATGGGAAGATTTTTGCAGGGTACCTACAAAAACGGTTGCATCATATGAGAGGCTCATCCGGTGTATGGAGAACTATGGTTTTCTATGTTTTCTCTTTTGAAATTGGGCTTAAGTATGAGCAGGGATTGCTACACTAATCAGCAAATACACTAGAGAGGGGACTGAGTTGGCAAACGGGACCGGAAAGTGTTGTGGTGTACCTCGGCCTCTAGCCATCTGTACTGAGTCAACAGCTATGCAACTTGGGATCTTAAATACATACTAATCTTTTGATTAGTATGTTTGCTTGGCACTTGGCCACCTGGACTAGCCTGCTTTACTAACAAGTTATAAAAATTAATTTACGTTTACACAGAAGTCACCAGCAAAACATCTGTTTAATACACTATCCATCTGGACTGTAGACCTTTTTACAAATTAGTTTCTGTAAAGGGCTTTCTTGACACACTAACCACTCTGTTGTGATGACTCCTTTCTATAAAATTCCTAGCTGTCATACTGGACCAGTGGCTTCATACATAAAATAACATTGTTCGTGTATGAGCTTTTTTCTGTACTTGCTCCCCATTGCTGGCCTTTTTGCCACCAGTACAAGCTAATCGTGTGTTTTGTTTATCTATACTGCACCTTAAAATTCAATTCTGCCACCTCTACCTGTAACAAGCTAGCAATTAGAGACAAGTTGGAAGGGAAGAAAGCTTTTAATTTATGTTTTTTTTTTTATTCTTTTATTTTGTTTATGTGTCTGGATAACCTCTCCTAGATGGGCTGTTGAGGTTATAATCGTGCACTTTGAAATGTTAAAGTAAGCTGTGATTAAGACTTAAGCTACGTGAGCTATTTTTGAATAAATTAAAGAATCGGACCTTACAACTGTGTACAGGAGCTACACATTACACCCGCCATGTTAGTACCGCCATTAAAAAATAAGTATGGCCAATTCTTTTTTTTGGCTGTGCATCTTTTCTGGGGTCACAGAAGTACACTTACTTTTGCTCTCCTGTGACCCAGGGCTTTTGCCCACTCTCAGCTGACATGGCAGAGCTGCTCCATCCTCTGAAAGGATCCCAACTACCATATATTGTTGGGAGCCACTGCCTGATTGACAGCAGGATCCTGTTCTCAGTACAAAGCTGAGAGCCCAGGGCCAGCTGCACCCTATCCCTCTCCAGCCTGGCACTCAAGTGAACACAGCAGGAGCAGAGCAGAGGGCCTTGACAGACGGTCACCACTCTCCACTCTGAGCAGACTGAGAGCTGAATGATCAGCAGTTATGTGATCTCTTAGTTCTCTGGCTTGGAGTCAACCTGGGAGAGCTGCAGCCTCACACTGATGCTGTTGCATAAAAGTGATCATGCAGTTTTTTGTTTTTTTTTGCGCAACGACTTATATAGGCATGGGGCGTGGTCACCCGGCAACCCCGCCCCTTTTGATGGCACAGTCCTGGGGCATGATGTCAAAAGGGGCAGGGTCGCCGGGTGACATCACCTGGTGACCACGCCCCATGCCTATATAAGGCATTACAGCGGGAGAGAGCATGGTGTCAACATCTGGAGAAGAGGGAAGTCGACGACGGAGAAGACTGGGCCAACGCTAATAAAAGAGCTGGAAGAAGATAGCGGAGGAGCCTGGCAGAAGGCACTGGAGGCAGAACAGGCCAAAGAGACCCCCGAAGTCGGAAGAGACCCCCGAAGTCGGAAGAGACCCTCGAAGTCGGAAAGAAGACCCCCGGAGCTGCCTAAATAAATTATTTAAAAAACCTGTCTAGTGTGTTTTTTTTTTCCCCTCCAGGTGAATGAGTAGGTGTACGACGTACCCCATACTCATTCCCATAGGGTGGGGGGCCGGGATCTGGAGGTCCCCTTATTAAAGAGGACTCCCGGCTTCCGATAAGCCCCACGCCCGCAGACCCCAACAACCAACGGCCAGGGGTGTCGGGAAGAGACCCTTGTCCTCATCAACATGGTGACAAGGTGCTTTGGGGTGGGGGGCCGCAGGGCGCCCCCCTGCCCCAAAGCACCCACCCCCCCATGTTGATGGCATGCGGCCTGGTACGGTTCAGGGGGGGCACTCGCTCGTCCCCACTAATTTCATGACTGGTCGGGCTGCGTGCTCGGATAAGGGTCTGGTATGGATTTTGGGTGGGAACCACATGCCCGTTTTTCGGCGTAGGGGGTTCCCCTTTAAATCTATAGCAGACCCAAGGGCATGGCAAAGTTGGAGCATGCAAGATGGCGTTCCTACTTTGATCTGACTTCAATGATATTCAATGGGATAAAGTAGGATCAAAGTCGGACCAGAGTAGTACAGGGAGCATTTTCAAAGTCGGACCGAATTGTGTCGGACCAGTTAAGACGGTTCCCATAGGGAAACATTGATTTTCACACGTCATGCGACATGAGCTCCCAATGTCGAAACATTTGTCGCACCAGTGTGAACCTGGCCTTAGAGGAGGTTTGCGACACCTGTCTTCCATCCATTGCATTATTTTTTTATTAACCCCATACTTCTTTAAGAGGAGGTTTGTGACACCTGTCTTCCATCCATTGCATTATGTATTAGAAAATTTGGAGAGAAGCAACAGTACAGAGCCTTAAATGAATGCAGACAGGCCGGACAGACATTGAAGAGAGGTGGGTAAAAGGAGCAAGGGGGTCACTTCAGTAAACATATATTTTTCCAGCTAGTGTCAAAACTGTTGCAGTTGACTGTTCAGAATTGCAGCCACAGTTGTCACAAATGCGTAGCGTATTCTCTGCTAAATGACAAGCAGTCTGATTTGCACTAGATATTCATCTGATCACTATATCTGTTTTGGTAATATATGCATGGCACTGTAGGTTGCATGCTTTTTGGTTTGAGTTCCCTGTAAGGCTGTGAAAAAGTTATTTTGCACAAAAAAAAAAGTGATGTTGCTAAAATACTATTAAAATAGCAAGCAGCAGCAGTGAGGGTATCTTTTTCCTTTTAAGCTGAAAAAGTCAGATATTGTTGTTTTACAATAATTTTCATCATTTTGTGTTTCCATGGTGACAAAATTCTTTGAGGACTGTACAATAAAGCCAAACTCTTTCACTGAATGAACTGTAGTTATGTGCACATTTGCAAGTATGTCATATTCTGGGAAGATCAAGTATCTGTGTAGGCAGAAATGAATCCCTAGAATTTTGTTTTCTATATCACTGCAAAAATGACCAAACATGACAAAAACATAAAAATCTATCGGCTTTGATGCATTATTACACGTATAAATACAGACCATAGTGGCATTTCACTTCCATGTAAAAAGTAAAGCTTTTTAGTGAGTTTAGTAACTATATTCATAGATAAGAACCTTTTGTTTCATCTAGCACCCAAGATACACATTTTACACCAGATTTAGAGCTCTGCCGGAGCATCTACATCTTTATATTTATCCTGTGGCTCAGGAAAAAGGTTCCAGTATGGAAGCGTTGCAGTTAAAATAAAATGTTGCTGAACAGATGTAGCACAGAGGGTCAACACTATAAAGTTTCTCAAGCCCAACTGAAGTTTTACAGCGTTTTATCTCTTCATAGTTCTGTACCCACGCATGTTATGATTTGTGACTGTTTGTACTTAAAGACACCTTTAAAATACCCTTCTCTTTCAATGGAATGTTGCTTCCTACTCACATTTGTAGTTGAATGACAGCTACAACCGTCAGCCCTCAGCCCAAGTGTCCTCACTTAGACTTGTATTGGAGAGAAATAAGGGAGAGTGTCTGTCCAGATCTGTTACTGAGTACATGGGACCCAACTCTGGTGCCCATTGTACTGCATATTAACCTCCCTGGCGGTATGATTCTGTCTGGAATTACGTACCAAAAGCGGTACAATTATTTTGCAAGGAAATTTGGCGTTTTATACTGTAGGCCTGCAATTCTTAGGAATAACTCATTTAAATCTGACCAAACAAGAGTCTAGTAGGCATCCCGGGTATGATTTTTAAAAAAAAAACAAAATTATAATATAATAAATAATTATAACAAATAATAATATAATTATAATAAAAATTATTTAATAATGTACCGTATTTATCGGCGTATACCGCGCACTATTTTGCCCTGAAAATCAGGGCAAAATCGTGGGTGCGCGATATACGCCGATACCCGCTTTCCCGCCACGAGTTTGAATACTGCGCCCGCATATAGCGAGCGCAGTACACTCGTGAATCTTCGGGCAGTCTCGACGCCTCTCGTACTGACGTCCTGAGCGTACAGGACGTCAGTGCGAGAGGCGCCCGAGCCTGCCCGAAGATTCACGAGTGTACTGCGCTCGCTATATGCGGGCGCAGTATTCAAAGTCGTGGCGGGAAACGAGCAGGAGGACGCCGCAGAAGGACGCCTGACCCGCCGAAGATGGACACCGGACCCGCCGAAGATGGACGCCCGACCCGCTGAAGACGGACGCCGGACCCGCCGAAGAGGACACCCGAAGCCGCAGAAGGACGCCGGACCCGACGAGGCCGCAGATGGACGCCACGCAAGACACCAAAACTGTAAGTACAAAAAAACAAAAAATCTTTTTTTCCCACAGGATTGGGGGCCACTTTGGGGGTGCGCGGTATACGCCAGAGCGCGTTATACCGCGATAAATACGGTAATCAACTCAAAATCACTGAAATTTGCTCAGTTGCAGAATTGTCGCTGTCATTACTTTTATTTTTTTATGACGAATTTCCCCACAAATCGCTATCGCACAATTCTGCAAGTGATTATAATTTATTATCGCTGTTTTCTAGCTGCTCTAAAACCATTTTTGACATAAAGGGACACTTTTGGTTGCTATGGACAATCTACAGTTTGCAGGCAGAAAGAACAGTTTTTATTATATAAAAGAACACGTAGGGCACTGGGCAGACCACTAGGGACAAGGGGGGTGTGTATTTTTTACATACAGTACTGTAATCTATAAGATTACAGTATACTGTATGTAATGTGTTTGTTTACTTTTTTGAATTTGGCGCCGTTCTCCGGCCCCGTGCGTCGTAACGTCGCAGGGAACAGAGATCGGCGGCACATGGGGACACTGTCAATCGAGCGAGGTCCCGCTCGCTCACACAGTGGGGATGCATCGCAGGATCCAGGGACAAGGTGAGTAACTTGTCTGTGGATTCAGCGAGCAGGTAAGCCGCGCCGCTGCACACTCTGCACATCTACCCCGAGCGTGACTCGGGGATACCGATAATAGCATTGAAAAACCACCCCGAGTCACGCTCGGGGATACCGCTAAGGGGGTTAAGGGCTCCTTCACATGGCCATTTAGCTGCATACACCAGATTCCAGGCTTGAACACCTGTCCCTAACCGCAGGCAACCACTTGGTTTGCCGCTACAGGTGGCTGCTGTCGACCACCGCAATGGTTTGTTCGGTGTGAAGGTCCCACCACCTAATATCTTTGGCTACAGCTTTTGAAGAATCTTACATGATTCAATCATCCCTATAGGTAGTTTAGAAAATTCTTACTGTTTCTGGGTTTGGTGCTTTTTTTTTTTGTACAGGCCAAAGTGTGGAAATTAATAAAAGAAAATGCACAAATGAGTACAGAATAGAGGATTATTGTGTCGGTTACATTATGTGTTGTGATGGTTAAACATTTGGAGAGAAAGGAATGATAATACAAAGCATTACAGTTATACAGACATGCAAGAGAGACAACTAATTTATTTTTGCAGCATATTGAATTGATAGTCATGATAGCAGCAGTGAGAATTCTTTCATTTTTAGCTGAAAAAAGTCAGATTCTGTTATTTTTTTTTTAATAACTTTCATAATTTTTTTTTGTTTCCAGGGTGACCACATTCTTAGAGGTCTGTAGAGGTCTGTACAATAAATTGATCTTCAATTGGGCTTTAAAGGACAACTTCAATTTTACTGAACTTGCCTTTTAGTAACCCCCATGGATGAAGCCTGCCATGTTGTATGCTTATCACCCTTCCCATTCCAGTGATCTTCACTGTGTGGCCCTGACAGGCACTGTAAACACTTCCTTCCAAAATGGTGCTGCTGACTCTTCTTGGGGCACATGGATTGCAGCCCCATTTATTCTGGTTATCCATATTTCACAGGTGGAATGTCATCCACCAATAGGAATGAACAGGGCAGAGGCGCACATGTGCACTAAGAGGAGAAAAAGCCTACTTTACATGTACAGGACACAGACTTGATATTCGTAGACCCTGGGTTATAGGCTGCTACCTTCATGTGATTGGACACTGACAAAGCTTTCGGACACACCCTCTTTGGGTTTACCTCTTCAACACTACTACACTCTGTAAGACCTCAGTTTTAGCTAGTGTTCTGTAGGTGATGGACCTCCTCCCCCTTATAGAGAAATCTCTATGCTTAACTAGTTCTTAATAACTTGGAATTCTTCAAGCAACTCCTCATTGTCTTCTATAATAACAATAGAAGCAGCGCATCTGGATTGATGCAACCTCAGTAAAACCTTGCAAACTGGATGCCACACTGCAGTGAAGGCCTGTCATGTTGCTTTGAGCACTGGATCATGCTTGAGTGCTCATTTTGGCACTTAGTGCAACACATATAGTTAGCCACAGGTCCAGGATTGTGGTCAATTTCTAGGGTTCCAAAACCCTGAAGACCCTTCCGGGGGTGTGCCCACTGTGACAGACAAAGCCTAGATCCATACAGGGAAATGCAACATGGAAAGGTGAGACAGGTTATTCTGGTTATTAGATCATTACTGTAGTCTTATAGCAAGTTTGAGACTTAAAGGAGTTGTAAAGGAAAAAAATGTTTTGCCTAGAATTGGGGGCCCAGATTCTTAAAGGACTTACGACGGCGCAGCGCCATGTACGCCGTCGTAAGTCCTAATCCGACCCGTCGTATTTATGCGTCTGATTTTTAGAATCAGTTGCGCATAGATATCCATTAGATCCGACAGACGTAAGTCTCTTACGCCGTCGGATCTTAACTGCATTTTTTTTTTTACCACTAGGTGGCGCTTCCGTCAAATTCCACGTCGAGTATGCAAATTAGCTAGATACGCGAATTCCCGAACGCACGCGCGGCCAACGCAGTAAAGTTACGACGTTTACGTTAGGCTTTTCCCGGCGTATAGTTGCCCCTGCTATATGAGGCGCAGCCAATGTTAAGTATGGCTACCGTTCCCGCATCGAAATTTGAAAAAGTTACGTCGTTTGCGTAAGTCGTCTGTGAATGGGGCTGGACGTCATTTACGTTCACGTCACAACCAATGACGTCCTTGCGGCGTACTTTGGAGCAATGCACACTGGGAAATTCCACGGACGGCGCATGCGCCGTTCCGCAAAAACGTCAATCACGTCGGGTCACAGTAGTTTAACATAAAACACGCCCCCCCCCCTTCCACATTTGAATTAGGCGGGCTTACGCCGGCCGATTTACGCTACACCGCCGCAACTTACGGAGCAAGTGCTTTGAGAATACAGCACTTGCCCGTTTAAGTTGCGGAGGCATAACTTAAATCAGATACGTTACGCCCGCACAATTTTACGCGGCTGAACGTGAATCTGCCCCCTTGTCTGCAAGGTAGATAGACAGAATAGTGTAATGATTCTGTTAAAAAACGAGTAAATACCTATTAAATTCCTTCATCTATATCACCTCCGGCGTTCTAGTTTCTGTTCTCTTATTCACTTCCTGGTTTGCATCGCTCGTTCATGTAAGAACTACATTTCCCAGTATGCATTGCGGCACGTCCAGTAATTCACACCTCCTTGAAGTCTCTAACACAGCCTTTTTCAACCAGGGTGCCTTGAGGTTTCTTTAAGGGTGCCTTGGTAAATGCCTAAAAATGTACCCAACATTGTATACAAGCTGGTGGGTGGGTGACACCTGCCTTTTGGTTACACATAGCCCTAGGTTTTCATTGTACACCTTTACAACCTTCTAGCTGCCAACCTCCTAACGACCAATGACATCATCACTTGATAAGGAGGATGCATATCATCCTTGTTTGACCCTTTCTTGCCTCTCTCCATGAGCTTTGGGGTCTCATTAACTAAGTGATGGAAAACCGATATATTGGAATACTAGTCAGTACCAGTCTGAAAAAGTGTATTTGCTTTGGATGAATAAATCACCTGTAACATTGGGTGTCCTATGTGTATTGATGTTGCTACATTATGTAAAACTGTTTGTAAAATTATTATGTAGAATCATTTTTACATTTTAGAATTGGGCACCTCAAGACTGTCCATAATTTTGGAGGGTGCCTTGAGATTATCCATCATTTTGGAGGGTGCCTCGAGATTGTCCATCATTTTGTAGGGTGCTTCGAGATTGTCCATTTTGTAGGGTGCTTCGAGATTGTCCATCATTTTGGAGGGTGCCTCAAGATTGTCCATTTTGGAGGGTGCCTTGAGATTGTCCATCATTTTGGAGGGTGCCTTGACTGAAAAAAGGTTGAGAAACACTGCTCTAACATGTAGAGAGCATCCTGCCACACATATGTAGTTCCCAGGAGGGGGTGAGCACGTTACTGACCACCGCAGTAAAGCCTCCCGTCACTGTGGTCAGTAAAATCAGACAAGCAGGAAGTGAACAGAACAGAGAAGGAATAGAGCAACTTCTGAGCAAAAACAAACAATGAGGAAGTGAAAAGAGGAATGTCTGCAGGTAAAGGATGCTTATTATTAAAAAAAAAATTCCTTTACAACCCCATAAACATCTCCACTACTTGCAATATACTTATTGATGTCTCCTGTATAGTATTAATTTTGTACAATGATTTTGACTTTATTCATTTAGCGAGTGTTTAAACATTATTACTTAGCTGTAACATTTCCGCTATTCCGAGCTTAGTCCCAGGTGGGTGATAAATCAGGTGGTTTTTACAGCACACCACAGATTGCACCGTTACCACCACTTCCACCCAGAGCCCTTATAAGGCACAAAAGCATTCCATTCCACCCTTTTGCCACAAGGACTTTGCTAAAGGATTGATGTTGCATCAGTGCAGGACCCTATTTTAACATTAGTCTTTGCATCCAATTAACTGTATCTCGGGCACACAGCAAACAGCCTGTATGACCAAGACATATTGGCCCAGATTCAGGTAGGGGCGCGCACTGATACGGCGGCGCAGCGTATCGTTTTTACGCTACGCCTCCTTAAATTACTGGAGCTACGCTTCATTCACGAAGCATTTGCTCCGTAATTTGCGGCGGCGTATCGTAAAAGGGGCCAGCGTAAGCGCGCGTAATTTAAATGATCCCGTAGGGGGCGTGGATCATTTAAATTAGGCGCGTTACCACGCCAAACGTACTGCGCATGCTCCGTCGGGAAAATTTCCCGACGTGCATTGCGGTAAATGACGTCGCAAGGACGTCATTGGCTTCGACGGGAACGTAAATGGCGTCCAGCGCCATTCACGAACGAGTTACGCAAACGACGCAAAATTTGAAAATCGCGACGCGGGAACGACGTCCATACTTACCATTGGCTGCGCCTCCTAATAGCAGGAGCAGCCTTACGCCGAAAACGACGTACGCAAACGAGGTAAAAACGAGTGCCGTGCGTACGTTTGTGAATCGGCAATTTGCATACTCTACGCTGACAACTACGGTTGCGCCACCTAGCGGCCAGCATCAGAATGCACCCTAAGATACGACGGCATAAGAGCCTTATGCCAGTGGTATCTTAGGCTACAGTCAGCGTATCGAGCTTTCTGAATACAGAAAGTAGATACGCCGGCGCTACTTAGCAATTACGCTGTGTATCTATGGATACGCAGGCGTAATTGCTTTCTGAATCTACCCCATTCTCTTTAGCTACATCAGAGTTACTCAGACAACTATCAGCCTTAATTCAGTTATCACTGTCCAGAGCCCAAAAGCACCAGGGTTCTTCTCCACCGCCACCTTCTTTACCTAAGTCGAAAGTGGAATTACCTCCCTTAGAAGAGGTAGGTATGGAAAACATTTAAGAAAATCTGGATGTGGTGTTGGCGGAGGTTACAGAAGATTCACCCCTCAGCTTCTCATATGCCTGTTATGCCTGATGCTATGGCTTCATACAATATGCTTTCCAGTGTAGATATGCTTACTTCTGCTGTGCACAAAAGCCTCAGTATAGTCACATTTAATTATCCCTCATCATGCCAGGCCCTTTGGATATCAAGAGACCTGAGAAGTCTAAATATACATTTTCTATTAATGATTATAAAGAATGGACATTTTATAACAATTGTATTGCTCCTGAAAAGGTTTTAACCCCTTGGTGAATTATTGCCAAGCTATAGCCAGTGAAAAATGTGGACTGCCTCAGTAGTAGACCCTGTCTCAAAACATTTATCTTACTCTGCCTATAGAAGATATTACTTAAATTTTTAGAATTCTGCAGACATAAATTTGAAGCCTTTCTTGGCTCTAGCATATCCGGCCCTGCAGCCAGCTATTGTGGTTAGTGCTTCCACCTAGAAGCACTAGGGTCATCCATTTGAATCCCAGCCACGACACTACCTGCCTGGAGATTGCATGTTCTCCCTGTGCCTGTGTGGGTCTCCTCTGGGTACTCCGGTTCCCTCCCATTCTACAAAGACATGCTGGTAGGTTAATTAGATCCTGTTAAATTGGCCATACTATTTGTATGTATGAATAAATTAGGGACCTTAGATTGTAAACTCCTTGAGGGCAGGGACTGATGTGAATGTATATGTAAATTGACGGCGCTATACAAGTACCTTTTTAATAAATAAAATAAATACATTTTTGTTTGTCAAACTGCAGTTGATTTGACCAGAGTCATGAACACTCAACAAGATCTTCTCTTTCAATGAACTCTGGAGGAACGCTTACAAACACTGCCTTCTGCCTTAGGGCTCTTTCACACGGAGCGGATCCGTATCAGCGGGGATTCCTCCGTTAATCCCCGCTGAGCTGTCGGCGGACAGGGCGGTCCCCGCACACTGTGCAGAGACCGCCCTGTCTTTGCTCCGCTCTCCCCTATGGGAAATCGGATGAATACGGACCGCGTGTCCGTATTCATCCGATCCGTTCAGCCAGACGGAAGAAAAATAGGGTTTTCTTCCGTCTGAAAAAGCGGAACTTTGCGGACGCGGATCGTTACGGACGTTAGCGGATGCATCATCCGCTAACGTCTGCAATCCCATAGGGATACATTACAAGTCTGTAAACTGACTTGTAATAAACGGTCCGTTCGTCCGCACGTGTGAAAGGGCCCTTTCTTTTCTGTTTTGGAGCTGTAGAACAAGTGATGATACAAATTTCCAGGATGGCTCTCATTTCTGTTCATATGTGCAGAATCTTATGGCTCAAATCCTAGTCAGCTGAAGCTAAATGCAAAAAGCCTCACTCCAATACCCTTTTGAAGGAAGATATCTCTTTGGTGAGGCATTTGATAAGTTTTGAAGGA
The DNA here is from genome assembly GCF_905171775.1 of Rana temporaria. Taxonomy (NCBI): domain Eukaryota; kingdom Metazoa; phylum Chordata; class Amphibia; order Anura; family Ranidae; genus Rana; species Rana temporaria. The sequence goes on along the minus strand of NC_053491.1, from coordinate 230,250,691 downwards.
TGACACAGGAGGAAAGATTCTTCTCCTACAAGAGATGGCGCTATAACCCTCATGTTCAGGGAGTTTTCTACCTCTTCAAAGTGTTGAGCACCACACATTTCCCCAGGCTTCAAAGCCAAAATTGTGGCACAAAACTTGGAACACAAAGCCCACCAAGTCTGCCAAAAAGCCCTCCACACAGGGAAAGAGCGCTCTCACTACTTAGAGTGGGGGAATATCTGTTACAGTTTGAATTCCTCTGGTTCACATACATTCCAGACCTATGGGTTTAATTGGTGGTGTCAAAGCTCTACAAAGTAGAGTTTCAAGCTGAACTCCCTCATTGTTTTCTTCTCTCAAACCAATCAAAATCTGCCCAAGGACTGTCAGATTTACAGACTGCCCTGGACCATCTCTTGTCTCAGGGATTAGTCAAGCAGCCTTAAAGGAAGTAATTCTAACATTCTCCTTGATGGAAAACACTGTCCAGCAATCTCTGCTGTTCACATCCAAGGAGTGGACAATTAGATGGTGGATCTCCTCAGTTCTCACTGCTTGGACTAAAGGGATGGTCCATTCATCCTTACACCTTCAACTTCTTATGTCAGAATTTGTGAACTCCGGATGGTGGACATCTGACCTCCCAGGTTCAGCAACAAGTTAACCCTGTTTGTGGCCAGGACCTTTGTTCTCTAGCACTGAAATCAGATGCTCTGGGGATTCTGTGGACCTTTTCCTCCAGTTCCAATACTTCCTTGACTGCTCTGCAAAATAGAGGAAGAGTATTGGTGATACTTATTGCATCAAACTGGACAGAAAAACTTGGTACAATGCATAGTGAAACCTCTGGGAGTCAACCCCTAGTTCTTCCAAACAGGCTGGACCTGTTGTCTCAAATTGCCCTGCTCCGTCCTGCTTCTTGGTCACTAGCTTTAATGGAATAGCTGTTGACTCAAAAGTCTTGAAGGACAAGGATATTTCTGACATTTTGTATCATTCCAACATTACTCAAAGCCAGATGAGCCACTGCGAGAAAAATCCTCTACCATACCTGGAAATCCTTTTACACCTTGTGTGAACACAGGCATTTCAGCCACAGAGACTACTCTTTACCTCATATTCTGGCTTTTCTGCAGCTGGAACTTGTCCAAAACTTGGCTTTGGGTATCGTCAAGAGAGGACTTGTCCATTCTGTTCCAAAATCCATTGAACCCATTGGTGATCTCTCACGCAAAGTAGCTCTCTTGATGACTATTGGGTTTGTCAGATGTTTTTCAGTTAATGGCTCTCTTGTACAGAACCCTTCCTAATTCTTCACAAGGACAAAGTGGTCTTGCATACATGACCTGCCTTTCTACCTAAAGGTGGTATCCGCCTTTCACCTTCATGAAGACATTGTTCTTTTTCTTTCTTGTGATCTGCTCTTAAGCATCCCTAGGAAGCTGCGGTGCATTGTGGATATACTGTAGTCGGCAACCAGTCTACTTTAAATGCACGACCTCTATATAGAAAGCAGACTCTATATTTTTGCCCTGCTAACTGGGTCTTGAAAGGGACACTCTGCTTCCCCATTCCACTATTGCTAGATGGGTAAGAGAACACATTATACAAGCTTGTGCCTTAAAGAATAAGGTACTTCCAAAATACCCTTCCGTACTCACTCTGCCAGATCAGTGGAAGTTTCCTGGGCATTCCAACATCAAGCTTCTGATGCTCAGTTTTGTAATGTTACCACCTGGTCTTCAGTTCATAAAATTCTCAGAGTTCTACCAGGTGGATGTCCAGGTTCTTTTAGCGATACGCTTTGTTAAATCGCTGACCCTTTTCTATTTTGTTTGGCTTGTTGGCATGGTTTTGTTTGCCTTGTTGTTGCCCATCAAACTCAATCTACAGGGAGTGCAGAATTATTAGGCAAGTTGTATTTTTGAGGATTAATTTTATTATTGAACAACAACCATGTTCTCAATGAACCCAAAAAACTCATTAATATCAAAGCTGAATATTTTTGGAAGTAGTTTTTAGTTTGTTTTTAGTTTTAGCTATTTTAGGGGGATATCTGTGTGTGCAGGTGACTATTACTGTGCATAATTATTAGGCAACTTAACAAAAAAAAATATATACCCATTTCAATTATTTATTTTTACCAGTGAAACCAATATAACATCTCAACATTCACAAATATACATTTCTGACATTCAAAAACAAAACAAAAACAAATCAGTGACCAATATAGCCACCTTTCTTTGCAAGGACACTCAAAAGCCTGCCATCCATGGATTCTGTCAGTGTTTTGATCTGTTCACCATCAACATTTCGTGCAGCAGCAACCGCAGCCTCCCAGACACTGTTCAGAGAGGTGTACTGTTTTCCCTCCTTGTAAATCTCACATTTGATGATGGACCACAGGTTCTCAATGGGGTTCAGATCAGGTGAACAAGGAGGCCATGTCATTAGTTTTTCTTCTTTTATACCCTTTCTTGACGGCCACGCTGTGGAGTACTTGGACGCGTGTGATGGAGCATTGTCCTGCATGAAAATCATGGTTTTCTTGAAGGATGCAGACTTCTTCCTGTACCACTGCTTGAAGAAGGTGTCTTCCAGAAACTGGCAGTAGGACTGGGAGTTGAGCTTGACTCCATCCTCAATCCGAAAAGGCCCCACAAGCTCATCTTTGATGATACCAGCCCAAACCAGTACTCCACCTCCACCTTGCTGGCGTCTGAGTCGGACTGGAGCTCTCTGTCCTTTACCAATCCAGCCATGGGCCCATCAAGACTCACTCTCATTTCATCAGTCCATAAAACCTTAGAAAAATCATTCTTGAGATATTTCTTGGCCCAGTCTTGACGTTTCAGCTTGTGTGTCTTGTTCAGTGGTGGTCGTCTTTCAGCCTTTCTTACCTTGGCCATGTCTCTGAGTATTGCACACCTTGTGCTTTTGGGCACTCCAGTGATGTTGCAGCTCTGAAATATGGCCAAACTGGTGGCAAGTGGCATCTTGGCAGCTGCACGCTTGACTTTTCTCAGTTCATGGGCAGTTATTTTGCGCCTTGGTTTTTCCACACGCTTCTTGCGACCCTGTTGACTATTTTGAATGAAACGATTGATTGTTCGATGATCACGCTTCAGAAGCTTTGCAATTTTAAGAGTGCTGCATCCCTCTGCAAGATATCTCACTATTTTTGACTTTTCTGAGCCTGTCAAGTCCTTCTTTTGACCCATTTTGCCAAAGGAAAGGAAGTTGACTAATAATTATGCACACCTGATATAGGGTGTTGATGTCATTAGACCACACACCTTCTCATTACAGAGATGCACATCACCTAATATGCTTAATTGGTAGTAGGCTTTCGAGCCTATACAGCGTGGAGTAAGACAACATGCATAAAGAGGATGATGTGGTCAAAATACTAATTTGCCTAATAATTCTGCACTCCCTGTATATCGTCAGGTAATAAAGGCAAATAGACTGTGCACTTTGCAAGTGCAGTTGAACGCCTTTCCCCTGAGCTTGGTGAATATGGTGAAGCTTCACTTTATAACGAATACCCAACAGGTGAAAAAAAAAAATAATGTCTGTTTTGCACATGATTGAATAATAGAAATACGCAGAGCTTTGTCAGATTCACTAAACTCTGGGGAAAATGAGTGCAAATGCAAAGTTTATTTGTCTTTAGTAAATCACCCCCTCTGTGTTTTTTGGGTTGCCTACCCCTATTTGTACGAGCCACAGTGACTCTCGGTTGTGGAAAATTGATGAAATACAAATTCCTGTAAAACTCCACACCTAGTACCATCCAATAATATTTTAGTTTTCACTGGCTTAGACAGGCAGCTTTGCATTCTTCCAGATTGCTATGCATAACTGCAATTTAAATATCTCCCCTTTTTTTAAAGGCCTCATGCACACTGGGCGTTCTAAAAAAACAAAACGGTAACGCTCTAGAGTGAGTTTTTGTAGTAGCGTTTTTTGACATATTATTTAGCTACAGCTTTTGTTGGCAAAACTACACCGCCATAAAAGCTTATGGCTCATAAATTCTGATAATTGCGTTTTTTTTGGTGTTTGTAAGCTGTTTTCAGCTTTTTTTCAGCGTTGGAGCGTTTTTACAGATGGAAAAACTCCTCTAAAAACACACTAGTTCTGTTTTTTTTTTTTTGACAGCCAGTAAACACCCCTGCCTAAAACTGCTGATAACGGCCTATGTGTGCATGGACACGTAGGGGGTGTGACTGCAGAAGAAAACGTCTGAAGCCAGAAATGGCAGCTGTAAAAACAACCAGTGTACATGAGGCCTAAATAATAAGACTGTTGTGATCTGAATGGTTATTTAAAACGTGTTGTGTGTTATGCTTTGATATTGTACAGCAGAGTAGATGATAGACAGACGGCTTTCCCTCTTACATTCTGCTTAAACATCCACCAGCATTCATTGTTTTGGCACCTTCTTTCTAATTGAGCCAGTTTCCAAGCTGAAAATCAAATTACAGCAGATACAGCAGTGTTATAAACGCCTTAGAAGGATGAGAACTTGGTGCTGTGAAGTGGTGAGCAAATGTTTCTCACATTGCAGTTGTGAAAATAGGTGTCTGTGCTTTTCCCCAGCCTTCTGGGCATCCAAAGAGGCCCTCTCCAGTGCTACATAGTGCTTTACAAGATTTTTTTTTTATTAGACTTGAATTGGCTTAAATGTACAGCAATACAATGTAGAAAACTGTAATAGTCTTGTACAAAGATCATTTTTAGAATTCTGTTAGTTTTAGTAAAATGTTAGAGAATTACATTACTTAAATAAATGCGAGACTCTGTTGCCAACTAAAACAGGTAAAAACAGAAAAATCAAGTTTTAAATGCTTTCTTGCTGTGTTTTTCCTTTGCATACATTATTTTATTTCACTTTCAATATAATGTCCCCTTAGAAAATCTGACTAGGACACCAGAAGTGCCATTTCCCTACAACAGCTCCCTCCCTCCTTGCATGTCATAGCCCTTGCCTCCTCGAGGAGCATCTAATTACATTCTGTGCTGACCATCTTCTTTCCCCCCCCCCCTCCCCTCTCCTCCCTGCATATGTTTCTATGTATGTAGGGCAGGGGTGGGCCAGCATTTCACTCCAGGGCTGATTTCATGGCTAAGCTGACCAGAAAAAACAGTGGACACCAGTCATTTTTTAGGAGAGTTATTGGAACACACAAGGAGGGTGAGGGTTAGGGGTCCCAGAAACACTGGCAGAACACTCGGACTCTTCCATGTCCAGTTTCACAGTGTCAGGATCTTTAAACTGACCCGGAAACTCTGAAAGTAGTATCCAAGCTAGTCCACAGACTTCGCTTTCTCCTGCTGGGTCCAGTGCCCACTACCCGGTTTCTTAATGTCCAGTACATCTTGGTCAAAGTGAGCCACTAGGCCCCTGTGACAACAGGGGTCCTCCTCTGGGTCTTCCTCTCAGCACAGCTTTTCCATCAACACAGGACAGCTCAAGGACCACTTCAGGCTTATTTAATTTCTAGAGCACATGGTAGGCCCCACTATTGGGCCTACCATTCCTAGCACATTCCAGCAGCACCTCCCAGGTCTCAGCCTGGGGGAAGATCACAAGGCATGCCCTAAATATTTATATCCTTTCCCAGCAGGCACCACTGGCCATGCCATTATGAAATTTGCTACTATTGTCAGTGGTAGTGAATGGCACCCACTGGCAGCACTGAGAAATCACAACACCACTGAGCTTAGGGAAAGACCAAGTGAATACCTATACAACTCTATCTGGACTGACTACCACCCAGCCAAAAATTAAACTTTGGTAATGGTCCCTGTTTAGGACAGGGTGCTACGTGTAGGTGTCAGGGAAGGAGTGAAGGGGGGATCTCAAAGAGTGGCTGCTGGCATCACATCCAAGATTGCCAGCAGCAGTCTCCAGACTTTTATATATCTACAAAAAGGCTTTTACAGGCAAAAATCATGCCTAACATACACTAAATGTACATATAATCTTATGGGAAATTTGAATGAAGGCCTCTTTAAAGTAGACTTTAGCCCTACCAAGCAATGTCCATTTTGACATCGCCCTCACCCAGGCTCTGCAGGGGGGGACCCAGGGTAAGGTAAGAATATTAACTGCATTTTTCCCACACAGGTGTTTTTTTTTTTTTGTTTTTTTAGCATTTCAGGGAGAGGGGAAGGCTTTGAAAACAAAAATAAATATCACAAAAATCTTATTTACTGGTTTGAATAGTATATTCATTTTGCAGGTTACTGTGTTTCTGAATTTTACATGCAATATGGAGCAGGAGACCACTTATTTCACAAAGCATTTGCTTGTCAGCGTATGCTTTACTAGAGTTGGGCTTTTAGTATGTAAATTATTTTCTTTATCGTACACCACGGGACACATAGACTAAGTCTTTACATAATGGGTTAAATGCTCACCCGAGGTAATTGGACACTGGCACAACCAATCGGAGTCAGTTGCCCTCCATATAGCCCCTCCCATCCGGGAAGTACCTCAGTTTTTTCGCCAGTGTCTAAGGTGTAGGACGCGTGGAGAAGTGCTAAGGAAAGCTCTGCTAAAACGGACCCTTCGGGGCTAAGGAGCTATGCCTTTTTTTGGATCCATCCAAGAGGCTATGATGCTATGCCAAAAGTGGAATGGATCCGGGCCTCCTGCAAAGAGGCGTCGCCTGTAATGTCTCTCTTCGGAGGACTTTGCTCTGAGCTCCAGCACGTTTTGTATTAAGACTTAAAGTCCTGGTCAGAGTCTTTTACAAGGCCCAGGGAGAAGTCTCCTTTAAATAGAAAACTTGTATGCCTAAAGGCTTGGCACACAAGGCCCGTGAAGAGGGGTGAAGATTGGTACTGTCTGAAAAATATTTCAGCAGAAAAACCTGCAGCGATAATTAGGTAAGAGAAAAAGGAGCCTAAGGATTTTCTGAAGGACCTTTTTCAAAATTTTGAGGGGTGTCTTCTCAAAATGAGCAACTAGAACGAGTAAAGAGCTGAGTTTTGTCTCACCTCATTCAGACAGTGTCAGATCCTTTGGACAAGCACACTTCCTCCGCTGCAGAGCTCTGCTAAAGACGTGGCACCGCTGCTTTTCTCCTCAGATGCTGGATAAGAAGCCCCCAGGAGGAGGAGGGGAGCAGGAAGAGGCGTGCACTCATTCCCTAGTGCGGGCTTTCATTCAGGGGGTACTGCGGATCAATCCGCCAGTTAAATCCCCCTTATGCCCATGGGATCTGAATCTAGTATTGTCAGTGTTGCAGAAGCAACCTTTTGAACCTATTCGCCACATTCCGCTGATTCTCTTAAGCAGGAAGTTGGTGTTTCTTAATACTATCTCTTCAGCTAGAAGAGTATCGAAATTAGCAGCTCTTTCTTGCAAAGAGCCTTATTTAGTTTGTCATAAAGACAAAATTGTACTACGACCCCATGCTGTTTTTTTACCTAAGGTGGTGTCGTCCTTTCATTTAAATCAGGACATTGTTCTGGCTTCCTTTTTTCCGAATCCGCAGACAGCGGAGGAGAAGTTATTACACTCTCTAGATCTCGTGAGAGCAGTAAAGGTGTATCTGCAGGCAACCGCTCAGATACACCAAACAGATGTTTTGTTTATTTTGCCGGATGGTCTTAAGAAGGGACAAGCGGCGTCTAGATCCACTATCTCCAGGTGGATTCGACAGACAATCTTTCAAGCCTATGGTTTAAAGAATCAGATTCCTCCCCTTTCTGTTAGGGCGCACTCAACCAGGGCGATAAGTGCTTCATGGGCAGTGCACCACCAGGCTTCGGTGACTCAGATCTGTAAAACTGCAACTTGGTCCTCAGTCCACACATTTTCCAAATTCTATCAAGTGGACGTGAAAGGACAGGAGCATGCCGCCTTCGGGCAAAGTGTACTGCAGGAAGCGGTAAAGAGCTTCTGGTCCCGGGCGGCCTGCTTGATCTGTGTCTCCCCCCTTTCATATGGGAGCATTGCTTTGGGACGTCCCATTATGTAAAGACTTAGTTTCTGTGTCCCGTGGTGTACGATAAAGAAAATAGGATTTTTAGACGGCTTACCTGTAAAATTATTTTCTTGGAGTACACCACGGGACACAGAGGTCCCCCCCCCCTTCTTATGGGAAAACCTTATTGCTTTGCTACAAAACTGAAAAACTGAGGTACTTGCCAGATGGGAGGGGCTATATGGAGGGGAACTGACTCTGATTGGTTGTGCCAGTGTCCAATCAGCATATAACCCATTATGTAAAGACTTAGTCTCTGTGTCCCATGGTGTACTCCAAGAAAAGGATTTTTACAGGTAAGCTGTCTAAAAATCCTATTTTTTTTTGTTGCATGCCTTTATAGTGTTCTCTGTATTGATATGCAGATCAAGCTGATCAGCAAAGATGACAATGTTAGGTAAAACTCTGTCACTTCCTGGGGATGCTTGTTAAAGCGGAGCTCCACCCGAATTTAAAGACAATCTTAATAATACTACTGCTACAATACAATGCCCAAACGGATATTTTAGTTTAATAAAAAATGTACAGTACCAGATGTATTCGTTCCCCTTCCGGTCTGCAGCCTTCGGGTTTTCCTCTGGTTTTTCTTTATTTCCTGTACCGCACAGTGTCTTCTGGGAGCTTGTGTCATAGCTCCCTTGTGATCATATTCTGGCCTGTTAGAGGAAACCGCACAATTTCGGGGAGCAGGAAGTGACGCGCGACATAAACAAAGGAAGGAAGGAGGGCGGGCGTTACAAAAAACTCCAATACGCCAGCCGTTGGTATGGGAACAGACACGCTGACACCGCTGCTCCCCGCTGCGAGTGCGCATGCGCGAGATCGAGCGGTGGATGCTGGGATTACAGCATCACCGCAGCCAGGAAGTTCATGCTGGTGGGATTCTAATGCCCACAGTGAAGATGGCAACGGCAGACACTAAGAAATATAAGTCATTATTACAGACCGATACAGAGATGAGCGGACGTTGGACAAGAGAAACGTGCATTTCTTTAAGCCTTGATATTAGCTGTTTAACTACCCCCCAAAAAAAAACAACGTATTGGCATGGGAGATCCGCTATAAGCTGCAAAGGTAAGTAATCCTGGCAGTGTTATAGTTCTTCCCTAGATTGTCACTACTGTCTGCCAGCTTGATCTATGGGTAGATGTGGAAAAAAATATATAAATAAGATGCATAAGAAATAAGAATGACTAAACGGAATAGTATCATTACATGTATTAACCACATAGAGCTGTCAAATATTTTGTATTTTTTTTTGTATACAGTATTTTGCATTTTTACCAGACTCCTAACACAGGCCATTTTTGCCAGATAAACTTTGCCCATGTCAGTCATGGAAACATGTACCGAGGACGTATGTGTACTGTAAATGTACTAAGGTCTGCCATTGTAAACCTCTGTATCTGAAAATGTTATGTTATGTTGATCCTAAGACTTTAACACTTTGTGCCCCTTCACCAGAACACCTTTGCAGGTCGGGACTTTTAACTTCACTCTGACTTTCCTCATTTTCATTCTTGTTTTTAGGACAGGTACTCAAAACAGTGAGACTAGACACACTAGGGCAATTAGCGTTTTCATAAGAGCGCCAGCAACGACATCTTACAAATATGTCTCAGTACTGATTTCCATTATTCCACTTGTTTTGAATGTGACTGCTACAAAGTTAGTTAGGCAGTAGGTTTGGTGTCAGTTTGATCAAATGAACTGAATAAATGTGTATATTTGTGTCTTATTGTCAGAGCATTGTTTTTTTAGCTCCACTGAACAACGGATGCATAACATTTCAGACTAGGAGTCAACAGTTCATAATACTACAGCTTGCAATAAACTGTTATCTTGTACAATTTGTGCTTGTCGTTGCAAACCTGTTCTTATGTGAATTCTAGACTGTAAAAGGAGAAACCATTCAATGAACAATTTTCACATGTAAGGTTAACAGTATCTGGCTTTATCAAATACACAGAATGAAGCAACTTTTTTGCATCAATTATGAGCAATCTATGCGTTTGTGGTCTCTTTCAAACCACTAACTTTCTGGTTTAATTATATTTATTCATAGTCTACAGGAGACTACATTTATAGATCCGCTTGTATCACATTTTGACATTTTTAATGCATACCTCTGTCCTACCAATATTAAGATTTCATGGCAACACATCTGCCCTATAGGTCTGTTTGTTCGGCTTGTGCTTGCCAAAAAAAGTGCATGCACAGGGTTTCTTGCATTGAGGATAGGGTGGAACACCTATTCAAATTATTCAGGGTGCCTTAATAGAGAACATGCCAAGGCACAGAAAATGTATGCTTACATGAGCATAGTTGTCAATAGACAGTTTTAAACTTTTTTTTTTAATTATATTATGATTTCAGGCTTGCTGTCTGAATTCCCCCCCTCCTGAGTTGATGGCTTGTGAGGAGCCAATATCATCCCTTGATGTGGAATGCCCGATGTGTGGTTGCAGGTTTTCCCAGACCCAGATTGAACGGCATGCTGCATACTGTGATGGGACCAAAGATGAGCCACCAATGACGGGTTAGTATAATTTTGTGGATATACAATAATCTGTAGTATTTTTTTATTTCATTTTTTTTTTCTTTGTACATGTGAACAGTAATTTTTTAGTATTTTTTTTTTCATTTTACATAGTTTTGAGACCGAGGAATAGACCGTCAAGACACATGTACAATGGATCACATGACAGTGTTCCATCCTCAGATTCTGGAAGGTAAGGAAGCAGGCTACCCTTTTGTGACTGTACTACAGACAACAGAAATAAGGTTTTAATACAATAGTTTGCTATTAGTAATGAAATGGCTAGTGAAATGTCCTGGTGTATCCACCATATTTTTTTACTAATTTCTCAACTGAATTGTATGAAGAATCAATTTTTGGTTGTGTATGTAATCGTGAAAGAAATGTTTTTTTTTTTTTGTATATAAGGTGGCCTCCTAACATAAGCACAGTGTAATTTTGGAAGTACATCCTTATAGAACGTTTGACCACCAACAGTCAAACACATCTAGAGAATTTAAAAAAACTAGACCCATCTAGCTGTCTCAGCTTCTTAAAGTGTAATACCCAAGCAGGTCTGAACTAGGAAAAAGCTGTGCTTCCAGCAAAATGTAGAGTGAAGGCTGTGTGAAGAGGTGCCACACTGCATGCTGTGGACAGTCCTTATTCTCTGTGGCTGGGCAGCCACATTCATAACTTTACTTAGACTTACTGGAACATTACATGGTATAACTCATGGACAGGCCTCATCAGTAAAAATGCAATGTTGTCTGTATCCAATGTATGTATTGATATTCACTATTTTATGTAGAGTGCAAGAGGGAGTGGTTAGGATAAGAATTGTATTTTAAAGTAAAGTCTCCTTTTTGTGAATAACTACATGCTTAGGTTGCCTTAGGAAATAATAAAAAAGCAAAGCCTAAAGCTGGCTATAGATGGGTCAGGTTGTTTCTTGTTCAAGCAACTGCAACATTTGAGGTGGATAGAGAAATCCACCTGCTGTGTCATTGTATTCTGACATTGTATTTCTAGCCTAGGAAATGGGGGGGGGGACTCCTAACTTTTTTGCATTCGGGTCAGGATTAGCATTTGGCCTTTAAGAGCAGATCATAGCCCCTGTGATCTTATTCAAAAGACTTCTGGCTTTCTATTCTTTGGTCAAGGACTTTTGTACTGGGTGTCCCGATGGCTCCCTCATTTTAATCTCTTGTGACTCAGTGGGATCTAAAGTTGGTTCTGTTAGATTTAAAAAGCTGTTTTTAAAAAGCTATCTGGAATATTTCTCTGTTTACTCTCTATCACAAGCTTACATTGCCTGTTGTATCACCTCTGTAAGATATATCCCAGACCTTAACAACTTTTATTTTGTAAAGAACCGTTTTGGGTCTTACCCTGGGATAAGGTAGTATTTAGACTTGGAGCCTTGTTTCTTCCTAAGATGGTTTCAGATGTTCATCACAGCCATGGCATTGTTCTTCCGTTCCCCTGTCCATCTCAAGTTCATTTATGGGAAATTTCCCTTCACTGTCAGGATGTAGTCCATACTGTGCTGGTTTACTTCTCAGCCACTGCTTCCATTATAATGAATGATATTTATCATTTATGATGGTCCTCAAAGGGGAGCTAACTTCTTGTTCCACCATTTTGTGGTGGCTTGAGGAGCTCATTCAAGCTTATGGTACTGATGGCAAATTCCAACTTTTTACTATCTAGGTGCACTTTTCTAGATCAGTGAGTGCCTCTTGGGATTTTCAGAATCGGGCAATATATTGCTGTTCTAATAAGTATAATTGGGCCTCCACCCCATTTTGCAGGCCAGAGGAGGCCCTCTTAACCTCATTTATTTCTGCAATTAATAGGCCCTAAAGCAAGCTTTAAATGCCTCCCATTGACCAATACATGAGCCGGATGGATACTGATATGCAAAGAAACTCGCGCATGCCCCGCTCTATCCCCACATGTGAATGGAACAGTTTCAACCATAAAACATTGAATTTCAAGGCTCACCACCATGGTAGAATGGTCAGATACACTACGTGGTCTATACACCTCCTCAGAGAAGAACTGGAGCATGCTCAGGTTACCCACACCAAGATTGATCCTAGATAGGGTGCCATGAGATTTAGAAAAGCATATCTATAGATAGATATAGATATATATATATATAGAGAGATCGGTGCAACTATTTTTATTCTTGGTTTTAACACTATATATATATATATATATATATATATATATATATATATATATATATATATATATATATATATATATATATATATATATATATATATATAAAAATATAGTTTTAAAACCAAGAATAAAAATAGTTGCAACCAACATTATATATATATATATATATATATATATGTATGTATGTATATATATATATATATATATATATATATATATATAATGTTGTTGGTTGCAACTATTTTTATTCTTGGTTTTAACACTATTAAAGACCAGAAACCTGATCATCTGGGTATCGTTATCCTCTTGATTTCTGTTTCACCTAGCAGTGGTGTCTGACTTGGTTTTATATTATTATCAGAACTCTGGAAACCATTTTATTTATACCAGTTTGGAAGCAGTTTATTATTATCTCGGCAGCACATATTGGATCACTGTGCAATAATTATTAGGTTGATGATAGCGCTGTATTAACCCCTAATTCATTTTTTGTGACATCAGTACACTACACAATATTAGCAGCAATCATTATTTGATTATCTTACTATTTTTGGTTCACATAATTTTTTGGTTCATCTTTATTCACATCAGCGCTTTAGTAATCTTTACACAAATCCCAAATATAACCTGCTGCTAATGTTTAAAAAATACAAGCTCTAACCACTCACCCCCCCCCCCCTGCCGCCATATGCAGAATGACGGCCACAGGGTGGTTGTGTTATCCTGACTGGGCATTATATGACATCCAGCAGGCTAAGCCACTCACACGCGCCCGGGAGGGCATGCAGTGCGGAGATCGGTTGTGCGGTGTGACACTCTGACACACCGCATGCTTGATCTTGGTAAACAGCCTATGATGTAGACTCTTTACCATATTATCAGCTGTATCCAATCATCGCTGGTCACCTCGTAACCAGGAAGTGCAGTTTATCTGCTTTTTCCTCTATTCGCACTAACAAGGCACGAGAGCCGATCAGCAGATCTCCTGACAGGGGGTCTGCACTGATAATCGGCGCAACTTTTTGTTTAGCAGAAAAAAAAAAACAGTGGTGATCAAATACCACCAAATTAAAGCTCTATTTGTGGAATAAAAATTATAAAAATGTTGTTTGGGTACAGTGTTACATGACCGCGCAATTGTAATTCAAAATGCAATAGCACTGAAAGCTGCAAATTGGCCTGGGCAGGAAGGGTATGTAAGTGCCCTGTATTGAAGTGGTTAAATATAACACACAACCTAAACTTACCTTTTTTGCCCTCTAAGGAATACAACCATTTCCAAAAGGAGTTCATTTTTATATGATTTAATTGCATCAAAAGATTTGTTTAGATTTATCAGTTTAAAGGCCAGTTTTAAGATCTGAATGATACTATTTGTTTTCTCTGTTTCTCCAGGATTATAGCCTGTCTATTCTATTTAGTTTTTCTGGTATAACACTGCTTGCAATTGACTTTAGCCATTAGTCACTACAATACACTGTATGTATTTTTAGGCGTATGTCACACTAGCAATCTTATAAAAAGGAATTCACCAACAGTAGGATCCCGGAAGCGTGTAGGAAAAAAATTTGCCTTCACATATGTGTACCTCCTTTATCAGCTTAGTGTATAGCATGAAGTTTACTCCCTTGCTGAGGTAAAGGCTGCAGTATGTAAGTGGTAAGGCCCCTTTCACCTGGGGCGCTCTGATCAGGTCCACCTGTCTGTTTCTCAGGTGGACCTGATCGGACGTTCCATTCACTTCTATGGAGCGACGGATGTCAGTGGTGACATGTCCACTGATATCCACCAGTTGTCCCACCCAGCCCGCCCGCCCCTAATTCCGCCCCTAAACACGCTCTCATAAAATGACACTCAAATGTATTTTGCATAATTAAGTTCTTAAAATAAATGTTAACAACAACTGTATCCGTGCCCACCAATGCAGGCTGCGTGTGCCCACCAATGCAGCCGTGTGCCCACCAATGCAGCCTTGTGCCTAGTGCCCACCAATGCAGCCTTGAGCCTTGTGCCCACCAATGCAGCCGTGTGTCCACCAATGCAGCCTTGTGCCCACCAATGCAGCCTTGAGCCGTGTGCCCACCAATGCAGCCTTGAGCCGTGTGCCCACCAATGCAGCCGTGTGCCCAGTGGCCACCATGCAGCCTTGTGTCCACCATGCAGCCGTGTGCCCAGTATTCACCAATGCAGTCTTGTGTCCACCAATGCAGTCTTGTGTCCACTATGCAGCCGTGTGCCCAGTATTCACCAATGCAGTCTTGTGTCCACCAATGCAGTCTTGTGTCCACTATGCAGCCATGTGCCCAGTGTCCACCAATGCAGCCTTGTGTCCACCAATGCAGCCTTGTGTCCACCAATGCAGCCTTGTGTCCACCAATGCAGCCTTGTGTCCACCAATGCAGCCTTGTGTCCACCAATGCAGCCTTGTGTCCACCAATGCAGCCTTGTGTCCACCAATGCAGCCTTGTGTCCACCAATGCAGCCTTGTGTCCACCAATGCAGTCTTGTGTCCACCAATGCAGTCTTGTGTCCACTATGCAGCCATGTGCCCAGTGTCCACCAATGCAGCCTTGTGTCCACCAATGCAGCCTTGTGTCCACCAATGCAGCCTTGTGTCCACCAATGCAGCCTTGTGTCCACCAATGCAGCCTTGTGTCCACCAATGCAGCCTTGTGTCCACCAATGCAGCCTTGTGCCCACCAATGCAGCCTTGTGCCCACCAATGCAGCCTTGTGCCCACCAATGCAGCCTAGTGTCCACCAATGCAGCCTAGTGTCCACCAATGCAGCCTTGTATCCACCAATGCAGCCTTGTGCCCACCAATGCAGCCGTGTGCCCAGTGCCCACCAATGCAGCCTTGTGTCCACCATGCAGTTTTGTGTCCACCATGAAGCCATGTGCCCAGTGCCCACCAATGCAGTCTTGTGCCCACCAATGCAGTCTTGTGCCCACCATGCAGCCGTGTGCCCACCCATGCAGCCGTGTGCCCACCCATGCATTTGTGAAGGAGGACCCCTTTTTGACACAGGCTGACAGCTCGCCCCCTGACTCCCAGGCAGCCTTTCCTTGCCAGACCTCAGAATCCACTCCCAAAATGCGAGCAGGCGAGTGGATTTTTTGAGGGCTGCCCTAGCATATGATGTGCTGCAGCAGTGACTGCAGTCATTTGCTCATTGGACTATTTTAATGGTGCAGCATTAATCGACAGTAATAATAATACCAGTCAGCATGTTAATGTTAACTTCCCAAGATTTGATGTCCCTTTTGAGTATACCAAGAAGTATTGAAGTTTTTGTACTGCTTGATCCTTTTGAATATACATAACCACAATACTCATAATTTAATTATGAACATAAATGTATCAAGTGTATTTGTTGCCCATAAATACTGCTTATAAATATGCATTTATAGAACGAGACTGCAATTTGCAAATAGTTATATTCTAAGAATTCTTGGTGTAAAATAAATTACGTACATTGATGCTTGAAGCAATATCCTGAACTTCAACGAGAGAAAATATTTCTTTCTGGGTTCTAAGGAAGGTGTAACAAAGAATCATGATGCCTAAAAAAAAAATAAAAAAATAAATGTTAATATATTGAGATGAAAAAAATTATTTGCTGCAGTTTCCATTGAAAAAAGACAGTGGAAGCACACTTAAAAGATAAGTGCAGTCATACTCGCCTATATAGATGCAGCATCAGTCTAATGCTGCATCTGTCCCCTGCCACCTTTAAGACCGAGAAGTTCTCAGTCTTTAGTGAGTAGAGAGCTGGTGACTGTCACTCATTGATTCGTTGCTCTGCCCCTCCAGTGCTCACTGGATTGCTGGGCTGTGCCAGGGGGTGAGAGTGACTGGTCAGGCATTTGGGTGGATCCTGACATTAACGCTGGGATCTCTTCGGAGCCTAGAGCGCCTAAGTGATGTCAGCTGACAGCGGGCTATGCAAAACTAAGTGCACTTCTATGACTCAGAGGAGAAGTAGGGAAAAAAGCGCCTAGGCCCCACTTCTTCTTTAAGCCGGCCATATATGTATTGAAATATGGGCAGTTCAGCAGGGATTGGCCCTGGATGGGATCTCATGTGATCGCTGCATGAATGGGCACGATTAACTGGAAGCCAGCAGCCACCGATTATTTCCAGTAGGTCTGCAACTTGCAGCTAATCATGAGAACCCCCCTAGGGTTCTTGCATGTAATTGAGCACACATAGAGTGGTTACTTTAAGTTAGGTCTGGCTCTCTACAACTCGGTGGATGCAGATGGTGCTTCATTTTGGGCTTTATTTTTAAGAGGTATCCCCCTAGTATTCTAGGCACCCTAGTCATATACTCCTGCTTTTTTATTAATGCTTGCTTTTTTCTGATTGGCTGGCCAAAATTCCCTCTGAGGATCCAGCATGTTCAAAAATCAGACTTTCTCTTAAAGCGGAGCTCCAACCTAAAGTGGAACTTCCGCTCATCGGATTCCTTCCCCCCTCCGGTGCCACAATTGGCACCTTTCAGGGGGGAAGGGGGTGCAGATACCTGTCTAAAACACTCGCCCACTTCCGGCATAGACTCTGCGGGAAACTGCAGGCATTACGCCACCTCCTGTCCCCCCATTGTGTTCTGGGAAACACACGGCTCCCAGAACACTGCGGGGAACAGTGAGGACAGTGTAGCGCAACTCGCGCATGAGCAGTAGGGTACTGGGCAGTGAAGCCGCAACGCTTCACTTCCTGGTTCCCTCACCGATGGTGGGGGCAGCCGAGAGACGAGCGATTGCTCGTCTTCTGCTGCTGACATCGCTGGACTCCAGGACAGGTAAGTGTCCATTTATTAAGTCAGCAGCTGCAGTGTTTGTAGCTGCTGGCTTTTAATATTTTTTTTTTTTACGGCGGAGCTCCGCTTTAAAGTGATATTAAAGGCACAAATTATTTTTTACAAATAAACATGTCATACTTACTTGCTCTGTGCAGCAGTTTTGCACAGAGCAGCCCTTATCCTTCTCTTCTTGGGTCCACCGTCAATGCTGCTGGCCACTTCCTCCTGCCAAATGCCCCCCAGAACAAGCAGCTTGCAATGAGGGCACCCAAGTAGGCATGCTCTTGAGCCAATGCTCTGCGTGTCCATCCAGACATTGAACCGTGGCTCAGCCCCACCCCCTCTCTCCCATTGGCTCACTGGCTGTGCTTGACAGCAGCGGGAGCCATTTGCTCCCGCTGTTGTCTTAGCCAATGAGGGGTGAGAGCCAAGACACTCGTACACATCGCTGGATCGCGATTGAGCTCAGGTGAGTATTTGGGGGGCTGCTGCAAACAACATTTTTTTTCCCTTCATGCATAGAACCAATTTAATTTTCAGTGCGCTAAAATCTTACTGATGTTTTAGGTTATTGGGAATATACAACCATAGATATTTTGTTTGTACCACTGTAGCTCATTGAATCAATTTTTCATTTCTCCTGACCTGAAAAGTGGTGGAATTAAAGCAATTTGTGTATGCCTGCATGCCATTGGTTGGTATGTCATAGAATAAAGCAAAGGAAGAGTAAAACGAGATGCACTATTACTTCTTTTACAGTAATGTTCTAAAATGACTTGGACATATTTATTGGCACCCCTAGAAAACATTATCATTTTTATTCTAGTGATACTTCAAACTGTTATTCATATCATATGTGTCTTTTAATCATGTAATCAGTCAGCCTATTTAAATGAAGAAGTAGTAACTCTGCTGTTTGGTATCAATGTGTGCACTACAGTGAACATGGACCAAAGAAAGCAAAGGAGGGGGTTGTCTAAGAAGATCCAAGTGCAAATTATAGACCAGCATGTCCAAGGGAAAGGATGTAAGACTATCTTCAAGCATCTTGATGATCCTGTTACTACAGTTGCAAAAAATAAGAAGTTTAAGGTTCATGGAAGCATAGTCAATCCCTCTGAATGTAGCCGCAAGAGAAAAATCTATCCCAGATTGAACAGACGAAAATGTGCAAATGGTAGACAAAGAGCCAATGGAAATCTCCAAAGAGATACAAGTTAAAATCGAAGGTCAAGGTACATCAAAGCCTGATGGAACCATCTGTGACCTTTTGAGCAACAGTGGGCGCAAAGGAAGAAGACCCAGAAGGAATCCACAGTTAAAAAAAATAACATAAACATAAAAAAAAAGCTAGACTGGAATTTGCTAAATATTAACAAGCCACAATGCTGCTGAGAGAATGTCCTTAGGAAAGATGAGTAACTGGAGCTTTTTGGCCAAGAACTCATCAGCTCTATGTTTATAGACAAAACAAATGAAGCTTTTAAAGAAAGGAACACTACACCCACTGTGAAACATTGAGTGAGGAGAGTTAGTTTTGCTGCATTTGGAACATAGTGATTTGAATTTGTGCATGAAATCCCAATACTATCAAGGAATTTTGTAGCAAAACATGCTGCCCAGTGTCAGAAAGCACTGTCTTGAGCCTGGTACACGCTATTTGTTTTTTCCCATTCAACCCAGTGGGCTCCCCCGCCAGAAGACTTCAATCAGCGCTATCCATCATCGGCAGATGGCGCTGATCGGGACTCGTTTGGCTGCTGGTTTTCCCAGCATGCTCAACCAACATACACACAGGTCGCGGATGTCAGATGTGTTTTTTTTTTTTTTTTAACCAGCAAATGTCTCTCGACATTCGGTCCATGTGTCCCTAGCTTTAAAGGAGTTGTAAATCAAAAAAATATGTTTTGCTGAATTGACTGTTTATAGGGTATAGAGACATAATAGTTAACTGATTCCTTTTAAAAACAATTAAAAATAGATAAAAATCAATCATATAATGTACCTGTAGTTTCTAGTTTAGTTTTTGCATGTTGTTTCCTGCCTCTGCTGTCCAGAGCCACAGAGCCAATACAGGGCAGTGATGGTTTGGAAAAATAAACTGATTGGTGCTGAGGGGTTTGTAGAGACACAGTAATCACACCTCCTTGATTAGTGACAACAGAGAGAAAGCTCCCTGTACTGTGGTTATCAGGAAACAGACAACCAGGAAGTGTGAAGAGTTACAGCAACTTGAGAGCAAAAACGAACAATGAGGACATGAAAACAGCACTGCATTAAAGTAAAGGAAGCTATTAAGATAAAAAAAAAATTACTTTACAAACCCTTTAATCTCAAGACATGCGTGTGCCAACAGGATACTTATCCAAAATACAGCTAAAAGCACCCAAGAATGGCTAAGAACAAAACATTGGACTATTCTGAAGTGGCCTTTTATGAATTGTGATCTGAATCTTAACATCTATGAAAAGGGCTGAAACATAGAATCTGGAAAAGGCACCCCTCGAACTTAAGACAACTGATGCAGGTTGCTCAAGAACAGTGGGAAACACTACTGGTTGCCATGTGCATCGAGAGCTGCAGAAATCACTTGTTTGCAGTGATTGCCACTAGAGGTTGTACAACACATTATATTAGTTTTTTTTCATGGTATTTTCATTTGAATAGTCTGTTAAACCAAAAATCACTTTTTTTCTTTTTTTGTATTAACAATTGAATGGATGCCATTTACTTTTGTCCGAAAATAGTGGGTGTTTTTTTTTTTTTTTTCATGAAAGGGTACCAACACATTTATCTATGGCTTTATACACATGCAGTCAGCGTGACTTAAATGGGTTACAGTGCCTCTTAAAGGCCTCCAGACATTCTGTAGTAAGGAGAACTTTCCCTTATTTCTGATGGAACCCCTAGAATACTTGTCCAAGAATTATTCTCCAGCATTTACACAATTATTTTCACACACGCTTAAAGTATTACTAAACCCATGACCCTGCATTCACTATACCTGGTCTAAACAGAACATGGAAATGCAATAGTTTTAGTACATATAAACTGCTAAATACAATTTCTTATTATCGGTAAGAGCAGTTTTGTGACTTCTATCAGTGTTTGGTTAAAGCTTGTAGGAGGCATTTTCATACTGCTGTCACTTTTCTAAAAGGCTGCAGGATCCCTGACCCTCTGTCTGGACAGTGCTGATTGGCCCTATGCTGATCACATGCACTCTCCAAAGAAAAAAAACTAAGCATGTGCAGCTTGTCCCCTACCCTCTGTACTATCCGAAGTTGGGGACACTGGAAAAGGGAGGAGTCGAGAAAACAGGATTAAGCAGCCTTTTTACGTAGTGCACAAGAATAACCCCTTAGGCTCACTATTGAGTATAACAAGCAAGCTTTACTGCATATACACACTGATTTTACTGTTGTGGGTTTAGTAACACTTTAAGATATAAGATTTATGCATTAAGTTAGTACACACTGTTTGTCACAAGTTTATGATCACCAAGCTTATTTTTCAAACTTACATGTTCAGACTAGGTCATGGTAAAAACCGAAGTAATTGCTATCATGGTGCATTATTACCCTTTGTGTTGTCCAATTGAATCAGAAGCAAAGGCTTTATTGGTGAGGTCTCCTGTATAGCTCCTGGCAGTGGAGAATGATGCACTTGGTGTAAGACATTTAAAAAAGCTAATTGCTATTTCAGGGTCATCAAGATATTTACTCCCCTAAAACAGTTGTCCTTTAATATTCTTTAGGCCTTGATCTCTACATTTTAGAAATGTGTTTTGTGTGGAGCACATCAAGGTTGGAGCATTTAAGATACAAATCCCATAACTCTTCTAGATAACCGTTTTTCAATTCAAGACACAGGTGTCCCTAATTCACCCAGCATGACAAGCCTCATATGTGCTCACTTTTCCTGCTGTGTTCTGTTAATATATTGTTATGGCAGCCTCAAGGATTTTAATATACTTTTCTTCCTGCTGCTGACAGAGATACAGATAATATACACACAGATACACGTGGTTCACGCTGCTTGTCAGTTTAATTTGCCTCAATGTATATATTGTGACAAATCACTGACATTCACCGTACAGCATTACAAAATTTAGATTCCATGGATTTTTCTTTTTTGCTGTCAGAGATATTAAAGCAGTACTTACTTTGTGGTCTACCTGCAAAAGATGGAACCTACAGTTTCCCATGTTACATTCTCACCAGTGCAAGCCCCTGAAACATGTTAGGATAGCAGCTGCGTGAAAAGCAGGAGAGCCTGTCTCCCAGTACTTGGCCCTCCTACTCTTATGCCTTGTACACACGATTGGAATTTCCGATGAAAAAAGTCAGACGGAATTTTCAACCGTGTGTGGGCCCCATCGGCCTTTTTCCCATCGGAGTTTCGAAATAGAACATGTTTTATTTTTTTCCGATGGAAAAAAATCCCTATCGGAAATTCCGATTGTCTGTGTGGAATTTCGGAGTGATTTTCCAGCATCCAAGGGGATCAGACAGGTGTGACACATCCATACTTAAATTGATCCAAGCTGTAACTATGCAGAAAAAGCCATACCTTAACTTTAGCTTTAAATTAATAAGGAGATTTAATCACTTTAAATATTAGAAATTGCCTTTCATTTTTCAAATGGAGATGTGGAATCTGTAATAAGGTTGTTATCAGGTCATGAATAGATTTTACGTGCTGAAGGATTTTTCTATATTTTTCTCAGTCATACATCTACATCAAAGAACATTTGTACTTAGGTGGGAGCATCTTTCCTGTATTTGCTGGTTACTTAGAATGAAAAACACCAGGATGGTTATGCAGCTAATGCTGCATACTAATAATGGATCTTCTTCTTTCTGAATGGTTTCCTGATTTCTGTTATAATCTCATTTTGCCATGAAAGGACAAAAGTTTATGAACTGTGGCTTATGAATTCACTTTCAAGTAGTAATTATTCATGAGTTAACTCTTGCCGGTTTATTATTAATACATGTTTCTAATAATGGCATTACAATTTATAGACTTGATGGAGAGAGATGTATGGTAAAGCATTAGGCTGAACAATTCCAGCTCTTTCAAAAGGGATTTTATAGTGCCTTTTCTTCCAAATAAACATTCTACTCAAAACTCTTATTAAAGTAAACCTGACCTGACCTAAAATATATCTAAGGTGGCAACAGTACATTAAATGTATGTCTGTAAAAAAACAAAACAAAAAAAAAATGTTCAGTACATCTTTGCAATACATGCACTTTTATCAGTGTTTTATTTCTTTAAAAACATTTCAGATACCAAAAAATTAATGTAGAAATGTAGCGATCTTGTTACTTCATGAGCACTTTATCTCAGATGGACTAAAGTTGCAAGCAGTTTTATTAGCCCTGTCCATTTTCCGTGTTGAAATATGCATATATTGCAATTGTTAGCAATTAGATATGATGGCAATTATAGATGTGCTGCAATTTTTTATTTTTTTTTGCCCAGACATACACTTTAAGTGCTGCACATTGCAATGCACTCAAGTATCTGTGCTACCGTGTTTCCCCGAAAATAAGCCGTAGTCCGAAAATAAGCCGTAGCTGGATTTCGACGCAAGATCGAAATATAAGCCATTCCCCCGAAAATAAGACGTAGTGATGGGATTGTCGAATCCCCAAAAATAAGACGTAGTGATGGGCGTGTCGTATTCGTAGCGGCGCGGTAAACAACACGTGATAGGCGAACTGTACTGGTGCGGAGCTCAGGAGCTGTAAAGAAGTCATGCAGCCCTTATCTGCTCCATCGTGACAGCTGCTACGGTGACCGGCTGTCCTCAGGGGAAGAAGTAAAGCTGCTCCCCAGCACTGACCACCAACAGTCTCACACCCCACACAAACAAATGTAGATTGTTGTACCATACTTGCCGGTAATACAAATAAGACACCCCCCGAAAATAAGCCATAGTGTGTTTTCTTGAGAAAAAATAAATATAAGACGGTGTCTTATTTTCGGGGAAACACGGTAGGTTTAAACTAAAACTCTGTGTGCCTTTTGAAGCCCCCTTCAAGGTCCAGGCTGTACGTGGGGCCTCAGCATCTGCTCAAGTCTAGAATAAGCACTGCCTCTTTCTGTCACAAAATACCCCCCACATAATTCAGCTGTCAAATGCCAGAGACCCCTCTACCCACAGAACATCTGGCAATTGAATGACAGCAGGGCCAGTATTTGAAAATCTAGTCTGGGTTTAGGATCCATAGGGATCAAGTTGAAGACTAAAACATGGAACTTACAGGCACCATGTCACACACAAGATCAATTTATTGTCCCATGTGTGGTGTGTGGACTCATATTTTCCAATCTCTCTTCCTGGGTAGGCTGGAAAAATGCTATCTGTGTAAATCACTTGTTCCAATAAAAGATTATCAAACGCATGTGGACAAATGTTTGCAATCTGCCGCACAGGAGACCCAGGGAACCCAGATGCTAAAGGGCTCTAAGGTAAGTGCACGTACATCAGTGATTAGTAGATGGTAACTTTAAACATGAAAATTGCATTTGGATGAATTAAAGTGGTTTAATATGGTACATTTAGCCAGAGTGGATCCAACAGTTTAGCAGATCGTTCAATGCTTCCAAATATCTTAAATGCCGAATTTGGACAAAGAAATTACGTTTCTGTCCCCCAAATTTAACGATTAGAGCTGCAGTAATTTGTGAGAGACTTTGCCTTTTCTTTAATAACACTACCTATCGCACTACAGTCAAGGGGATTAAATTTGACAGACATCACACTGCAATCACATCAGCATAATGATGTGGAGAATTTGCAGCAACAGTGAGCTTTATGCCTGAAACCAATATGGTTTTGGTGTAATTTCATTTGATTTAAGCACCATGTCTACGCATTTGTCAGGTTTTATGAACGTTGCCTGTTTTTGACAGCTATGTCCCCCACTTCTCTGGCAGGAAACAGAACGAGAAGGCAGACTCCTAAACATGCTGGAGCAGTCCGAGTCCATCTCAGCAGGTATAACATGGAATGGGAGAGGTGGTGCATGGCGATTTGTAATGAAATTGTGATTGTTGGTTTCACAAAAATGGTTGGTTGGAAAATGCAGTTAATCTGTTAATGGGTTTTTCCTGTGCAAAAAAATTACATTTACATACGTATGATGGTGTTCTCTTGAATAATGCATACAGCATAACGCATGCTACATAATGTTTACATTTCTGTGGTTACATAGTTTAACCACTTCAATACCAGGCACTTTCGCCCCCTCCTGCCCAGGACAATTTTCGGCTTTCAGCTTTGTAGCACTTTGAATGACAATTGCGCGGTCATGCTATACTGTACCCAAACTACATTTTTATAATTTTCTTCCCACAAATATAGCTTTCTTTTGGTGGTATTTGATCACCTCCTGAGGTTTTTATTTTTTGCTAAACAAACTAAAAAAGCAGACATTTTTGGGGGAAAAAATTTTTTTTCTTTAGTTTCTGTCATAAAAAAGTTTTTTTCCTTCACTGATGAGGTGGCACTGACGGGCACTGATAATTTGGCACTGATGAGGAGGCACTGATATGTAAAATTGATAGGCGGCACTGATATGCAGCACTGATTGGTCACAGTTGATCACGTCCTTACTACGATCAGAGATGCAATGTGTCAGGCTGACACACAGCACCTCTGATCGCTGCGCTGCGAGCCAGAATGTTGTTCTGCTGGATAACAGAACCACTTTCCAGCCGTCAATCTGCGGGAATTAGTTAATGAGTAAATTTAAATAAACCTACTAAAATGTAGTGGAAGAGTATTAAACTGTTTTGTTTTTTTAATTGCTACTACCAATGTCCGGATGCAGTCTACAGTTTATTTTTAATACCTTGGTTTTTACATTTGTATAATCAATCCCAGGTTTGTTGATGGATTTCCTGTATTTATATAATGCAGCACTTTAAGGTATACATAGAACCTTTTCGAATTGCCCCAATGGAGTTTTTACAGTGTAATATCCTTATTGCAGTCATACGGGTACATACGGGTACACATGCGCACACTGCACTATGGCTGGGAGGTATTACCACATCCCCCTTACAATCCTGACTTCGCTCCAAGTGATTTCCACCTGTTTGGACCTAGAGCTGGGCAATTTTGGCCCCCAAAAAAATCTGTGATTTAAAAAAAAAATCGATTCATGATTCGAATCAAGTTTTTTTTTTTTCTGATGGACACCGCACCGGTCTTAAGGAGCTGCGGGCAGGAGTTTTTAGGTAAGGCCGCAGCTTCGGCCTAGTCTGTCGTGATCCTTGGAAAAGGCCGCGGACTAGGCCAAAGCCGCGGCCTCGGCTCTTTCACACGTCCGATCCGTTCGTCCGTTTTTTGGACATCCGTTAACGGACCGCAATGCTTCCCTATGGGCTAGCGTCCGTTAGCAGATGAGCATCCGCTAACGTCCGTTAGCATCCGTCTGCGTTCAGTTCCGTTTTTTTGGACGGAAGAAAGCCCTATTTTTCTTCCGTCTAAAAAACGGAACGGCCGAAAAACGGACGTTAACGGATGATCCGTTTATCATCCGTTCCGCTAACATCCGTTTTTCTATGTAAAAAGCCCCCAAAAAAAAAAAAAAAACGGATGGAAAAACTGATGCAAAAACTGATGAAAAACTGATGAAAAACTGACGAAAAACTGACGAAAAACTGACGAAAAACTGATGGAAAAACGGATCAACTGATGAAAAAAAAACTGATCTGAAAAACTAAGTGTATAAATGTAGCAGAGGAGTATGTCAAAAAGTAAATGCAGTTTGCATTTCTTGTAATTCGTTTTATTATATAAACTCAAAAGTCACGTATTTTTTTTGTTAGCAGAGGCCCCATAGAATAATGGTGGGTGTTGCGATTATTTATGTCACATTGTATTTGCGCAGTGGTTTTTAAAATGCTGTTTTTTTTTGTTTTTTTTTAAATACACTTTAATTAATTTTATGCACACAAACACAATATAATACCCAATTTTTTGTTAAAATATAAACGATGATGTTAAAATTGTGTCTGCCCATGGAATGGCACCAAACTACAGTCCTTAAAGTGGAGGTTCACCCTAAAAACTCATTTTTTACATTAAAAAGTACAATAGTAAGTACATTTCATTTCGGCAGTTTTTTTTGCTCTGTACTTACCTTTATATCCGGATTTTGTCCAGGGCTTCCGCGTTCTGACGACTCCAGGACTGGGCGTTCCTATCCCAGCCTCAGGGTTCCGATGCTTGCGGACTGGGCGTTCCTATCCCTTTGTTGGATGATTGACGGCTTGTGAAACAGGTGACCTGTCGCACAACGCACATCACCAGATTTCCGGAAATACCCGAGCTAAGAGTCGGCACTATACGGCGCTTGCGCCCGCCGTGTAGAGCTGACTGCGCAGGCAACGTATAGTGCCGACTCGCAGCTCCGCTCTTTCCCGACTTCTGGTGACGGGCGTTGTGCGACAGGTCACCTGTTTCACAAGATGTCAATCATCGTACGGAAGGATAGGAACGCCCAGTCAAGCAGTCATCGGAAGCCCTGGACAACATCAGGATAAAAAGGTATGTAACAAAAAAAAAAACTGCCGAAATGTATTGTCCTTAATATGCTGGATCTGCTAGATGCAATTAAATTTTTTTTTTTTTTTGGGTGAACCCCCGCATAAAGTCGTTCTTCATAGGCAACACTTCAAACCCCTTTACAGGTTGACAATTTAAAGATACACAGGAGGTCTGGTGTTTGTATTATCGCTTTCACTCTAAAGTTAGCGACAATACCTCCAAAGCATTTTTTTCTTTCCTGCTGCTGGCCTCACTCTGGAGAATGCTATTCAGAGGAGGCATTGGCCTGTGTGGCTCTTGCTTTCTACTACAGCTCCAACATTACAAGTAGTCCCTGTGCATTGCACCCTGTTTGATGCTCTGGAATGGCGAGTCAGCAACCCCAGACCACGATCTTTCAGTCACCTGTTCATGATCTACTGGTTGCTGACCACTGGTTGTAGATTAATGAGAAAAAAATGAATTTAAACAACTGCAGCATCAGGCTGCAACATAACAAATTTGGAAAAAAGTGAAGGGGGTCTGAAAACTTTGGGAATGCACTGTATAACCCATGTGAAATAAGAAATCCAACAATTTCCAAGGCTAAATCCCGCAAGCACTTTTACTGTACCAGGGAGGGGTCCTGCGTGTAATAGGCCGTAAAGCGATAAATAACAGTATACTGCAAACTGTAAAGACTAAAACTTTGAACATAAATATGGAGTATTTAATGTAAATAAAGCTTGATGGCTATTCTTTCCTTCCTGCAACAAAGATGAAAAAAATGTCTCAGTCCACCAGGGAAATGTACTATAATTTAATGAAAACATACTGGAGTGCTGAGCATTGTAATGGATGTTTAAGATGACTGGGTTTTCTTTCTTTCCCCTTGAGACCTTTAATTTTGTTGCTCATTTTAGTTTAAATCAGACACTGTCATTTTGTGCTACTTGTGTTGTTTTTGTAGACCCTTGACCACAAGAATGTAGTAGAACCTCACTTATTACTTGCTATATAATTTCCCCAGTGAATGCTTGTTAATGAAAATCATTTTCACAGACTTTTCCTCCATTTATATTGGGGGGGAAACAAGGACATAGCAGAGTTAGCCACTGTCATTACAAAAACTGTGTTTTGGAAATCTGGCTTCTATTATTCAGTTGTCACAGAGCACAACGATGAAATGGAATATAATAGGGGACGGCTTTGAACCGAACAGCCATCATAAGCAACAGATTTTACAAATTTATAAAAATAATTAGGAAACTGCTCGAATCCTGTGAACATGCTTATTGACAACTTGAAGGAGAATTTCAGTCAAGCAATCGGAGTTGAGGGGCTCAATCAGAATATAGATATTACTTGATGACACTCCCATGCAGAGCATTTTTGTTTACGGCCCATTATACTTTTCTCAAGACTGTTGAGACATCATCTGACAGATAAAGGCTATTTGACTATTAATTTTGAGAATGTTATCCAATTGTAATTTGTATCCAACCACCTGCACATGTTTAGATCATTTTGCTGTGTGAATATTCATAGATCCTTTAGTAAATTAGCTTCAAACTGTAACAAGGGCAGACTTTTTTGGTATAAAAATACTTATTACAGTAGTTTCAGCATTGTGTCAACAATTAAGCAAATTTTTACTTGCCTTCTATCCATCCAGACCTATTTAGATGAAGGGTTTGTGTCACTTGGCTCAAGAAGTTCCTTTGGCAATACCAATACCAAAAACCAGCAAACACAAGCACGAATCTTAAGCAGGGACTCTCGATCAATGAATCGTCAGCAGATGCACACGATATATAAAAATATAAATGCTCCATATAGTGCATTAAGTGTGTAAAAAGTTTATTAAAAACAATTAATATTGCACTTGCAATGTTGCAGATTAAATAGGCCTTTAAGTCTGGTGTGCAGGCCGGTGCACAGACGCACCCCTCCTACTGGGAACCATATGGAGCACGAGGTGACGTCAGTGCGTCACTCCGCCCTATGTCCGTTTCATAACAGCTTACTTTGTTCAGGCCCCTGTGACACGGGTTTGCAGTTATTTGTTTTAGTATCTTTTAGCGCAGTTTCTTTCCTCCTTTTTTCCATTAAATGCCAGATATCTGAATGACAGGAGGTCGTTATAAGATGTAAAGGTGAATGCCTGTGTCCACACTGTATTTGGGGTACAAGGGAGCTGCACAGGAATTTGAAGAATAGCAGTCTGTTACCACTTTGTCAACGTTTAAAAACTGGGTAGACTATGTGCTACTCTGTACTATATGTGCTCAGTGCAGAATGGGTGCTGGTTATTCTTTTGATTTATTAAAACCGTGTTTCAAAAAAGTAATATAATTTCAAATAATCTTGATTTTTTTTTTTTCTACAACCCTAATTCCAAAAAAGTTAGGATGCTGTGTACAATCTACATAAAAACAGAATGCACTGATCTCATGAACTCGTATTTTATTCACAATAGAAAATATATCAAATGTTTAAACTGAGAAAATGTAATGTAGCTTTGAAATTGCTGGCAGCAACACGTCTCAAAGTTGGGGCAAGGCAACGCAAAGCTGAAAAAATGTCAAACAATTTGAGAATAATGTTCCTCAATGTCAAATTGCAAAGACTTATCATATCAAATATCATAATCCAGTGCGTAATATCAAAAGATTCACAGAATCTAGAGAAATACGGCAAGGAACAAGGCCAAAGCACAATATTGGATTTCTGTGATCTTCGAGCCCTCAGATGGCACTGCATTAAAAACGGGCATGATTCTGTGATGGACATCACTGCATGGGCTCAGGAATACTCCTAAAAATCACTCTGTGACCACAGTTCACCATGCCAAGAAAGCAAGTTATAGCTATCATGCAAAGAAGAAGCCATATTCGAATATGATCCAGAAATGCTGCCGTCTTTTCTGGACTAAAGCTCATTTAAAATGATCTGTTGCAAAGTGGAAAATTGTTTTGTTGTCAGACAAATCAAAATTACATTCTTTGACAACCATGAGTGCTGCATCCTCTGGGCTTAAGGGAAGGGGGACCTTCTGGCTTGCTATCAGCACTCAGTTTAAGAGCCTGAATCTCGGTATGGGGTGCATTAGTGCATATGGAAAGGCACCATCACTGCTGAAAGATATATCCAGGTTTTAGAGCTGCATATACACCCATCCAGGCATCATTTTTTTCTGGGAAGGCCTTGCATATTTCATACTGCATCTATGACAACAGCATGGCTTCATATTAGAAGAGTCTGGGTTCTTAACTGGCCTGCCTACAGTCCAGACATTTCACCAAAGAAAAATATTTGGCATGTCTTAAAGTGAAAAATACGGCAAAGAAGACCAGAACTTTTGAGCAGCTAGAATCCTATATCAGACAAGAAGGGGACAATATTCCATTCTCAAAGCGCCAGCAGCTGGACTCCCTAATTCCTAGATGTTTACAGACTGTTAACCACTTGTCGCCCACAGTACTTGTGGACGGGTGGCACGACCAGGCTCATCGGTTTATGGCACTGACGCGCCCCCTGGGAGCAAAAAAAAAAATTATATTGTGATCAAATACCACGAAGGAAAGTCCTGTTTGTGTGAAAAAAAGATAAAAAATGTAATTTGTGTACAGTGTTGCTGTAACGTTACGCCGGATATTATTTGAGAGTTAGGATCTCAACTGCGGAGACTACTCAGTTTTGGACCCAGGTTTCACTCTCTTGTGTGCAGAGAGTTTGGAATCCTACCATCACAGTCTCAG